>NC_079169.1:74975130-75041136 GCF_947568905.1 Ostrea edulis
AACTCCACTTATAGCTTCCACCAAGAAAATCAGCAGCAGAAACACAGCATACTGTGAATAATAAACATTCAAATTACACAATAACAGGTAACAATGGAAACACAGCATACTGTGAATAATACAAACATTCAAATTACACAATAACAGGTAACAATGGAAACACAGCCTACTGTAAATAATACAAACATTCAAATTACACAATAACAGGTAACAATGGAAACACAGCATACTGTAAATAATACAAACATTCAAATTACACAATAACAGGTAACAATGGAAACACAGCCTACTGTAAATAATAAACATTCAAATTACACAATAACAGGTAACAATGGAAACACAGCATACTGTAAATAATACAAACATTCAAATTACACAATAACAGGTAACAATGGAAACACAGCCTACTGTAAATAATAAACATTCAAATTACACAATAACAGGTAACAATGGAAACACAGCATACTGTAAATAATAAACATTCAAATTACACAATAACAGGTAACAATGGAAACACAGCATACTGTAAATAATACAAACATTCAAATTACACAATAACAGGTAACAATGGAAACACAGCATACTGTAAATAATACAAACATTCAAATTACACAATAACAGGTAACAATGGAAACACAGCCTACTGTAAATAATACAAACATTCAAATTACACAATAACAGGTAACAATGGAAACACAGCCTACTGTAAATAATAAACATTCAAATTACACAATAACAGGTAACAATGGAAACACAGCATACTGTAAATAATACAAACATTCAAATTACACAATAACAGGTAACAATGGAAACACAGCATACTGTAAATAATACAAACATTCAAATTACACAATAACAGGTAACAATGGAAACACAGCATACTGTGAATAATAAACATTCAAATTACACAATAACAGGTGACAATGGAAACACAGCCTACTGTAAATAATACAAGCATTCAAATTACACAATAACAGGTAACAATGGAAACACAGCATACTGTAAATAATACAAACATTCAAATTACACAATAACAGGTAACAATGGACACTTTGATATATGTACATTTGTACCAGTATTAAGATGTAAAAAAAATATTAGAATTTTACCAAGACCAGAAGACATCTGTTCTCTGAACGCGCTCCACCACATCCCATAATTCCAGAGAAAATGATGAAGCCTCCAATACCAATCATTAGGAAGGTGGCTATGGGATAGGTAGAACTTCCTAGGAGGCTAGCATAGGAATGTTTAGCAAAGAGTATCCACAGACCAATGGCAAGGAAGGCACAGCCAGTCAACTACAAAACCAAATGGGGCATGTTTCAGATATCTAACACTTGACTTTCTTCAAACACAACAGCCAGGATGGCCCATATCAGAGTGATCCATCAGATGTTTTGTTTCATGGCATCCAAAGTACAGAAGTAGAGATGCAAAGTGATGTGACAACCTCCTTTAAGGCCGTCAATGATTGTAAAAGGTCGGGTACGATGAAATAAATGGCAGAATACAACAAATAAAACGGATGGCATAGGATTTAGATGAAAACATATTAATTAGAACTACATTAGCTTTAATTGACAAGATATTCGCAGAAATTCCTTCGATAAAGTTGGTTTATACCCCATGAATCAGTCTTGAAGCAGGTAGCCCCCTGCTTGTTTACATGATTTGTTGCACACCTTTACGCGCTAGTGATTCACAGAGAATTTACCTCAAATCCAAACCCGTTCATATTGACCATGAACAGCTCAAAAGTGATGTTCATTTCTTATATTTATATTCATTTACAAAATCACCATTTGTTTACATTACTTGTATAAGTCAGGAAATATTTTGTTGCATAAAACGAACTCCTAAGATCCACCTATGTCAGTCATATTATGACGTACATCAAAACACAGATATGACGTCACATTTTACCCTGCCTTTATCAACATTGTACGGTGCATTGTATTTTGGAGCTAGGAGACCACAAGATTGGGATGATAATCAATGTAAGTTCACAATCTTAATCCGAGGTGTGACTTTACGAGATCTTTGTAATGCATGTTGTATTTTTTCAAATCATTACGCTCTCTCAGTCGCGTGCTTTAAACTAGTTCATAATCCATTCATAGTCGATATGAACGGATTTTGTCGCATGCTGAAATTGGTTGGTTCATAGAGGAAAATGCGATTTGTAATATAAATATTATACAAATAGCAGTGATTGAAACTTGAGAAAAATAGCTAAAACGCATCAAAGATGCGTATGGCTGAGTTGCAGTTTGGAAAATTATGCACTCTGGCATTCAAAAAGTAAAAACATGCACATATTTAATATAGCTTATAAGTATGAAGCTTTGAATGGCTGCAATAGGTATTTAGTGTAATAATGACCTTGACCTTTGGCCTTTGGATTTCAAAAGCAACATGAATCTTGAATGTCATCAGGATTTGAAGTCTGATAAACATACACCAGCATTGAGCAAGTACATGTATAAAAGTTAGAGGCAAGCTCAAATCTACAGTATATAGTGAAAAAGAGACCTTGACCTTTGGACCTCAAAATAAATAGGAACCTTTCTCTTTTAGATGTAATCAAAATATGGAAGTCCGACAAAGATGCACCAAGTAGTATGAAAGTTATAGACTGGACAAGCTCAAATCTATGGCATTTAGTGACAAGGTGACCTTGACCTTTGACCTCAAAATAATAGGAACCTTCCTCTTTTGGATGTGATCATGTTATGTAAGTCTCACAAAGATACACCAAAAAGTATGAAAGTTAGAGACCGGACAAGCTAATTGTGGATGCCGCCTGCCCGACTGAACGGCCAATTTAAAAGCCGAGATTTGCGATGCAACTCAGCTAAAAATGTTATTAAAGGTTAATATATTGTAAACCCTTTACCTTTGGATCAGGGGTGCAATAAAATATGATCATGTTGACGGGATACTTTTGACCTGAGCAGCAAACACTGGTTACAGGTCTTTTCCCCACCAAGACAATTTAAAAAAAAAAATTTCAACATAAAAACTTCCCTTCAAATCAAAAGATTAATTTCACACAAAATTCTTCCTTAGTCAAAATGTAGAAACTATGTTCACAGGTCATATATATTAGTTTTCTCTACTTAGCAAATTGTAAAAAATCACATTATTTGAAAGAAATTCTAAAAACCTTAAATTCCTGTTATCAAAAATTACTGACTAAATGGCTGTTTTCTTTGGGATGTAGTTGTCCTCAAACACATACATCTACAGCTCTAAAATGTTCATTCTACATACAATTAAAGGTTTATTTTTCAACATTAAAGCTATTAAACAATCAACTTACCCAAAAGATAAAAGTAAAGACATAGATCACAAATTTGAGGAAGTTTTTCCCACACAACTCTTGATTTTTTCTTCGGTTTCTGGCTTGACCATTCATCATGATGGAAAGATGGAAGCTGCAATGAAGAAATGAGTGTAGCATCACTATCTTCCATGACCTGTGTCTGAAGTCAAAATATTCATACCTCAAGGTATTTGAGGTATCGACAGAGAGGATTTCTGCAGTGTTTACATAGAGATGTTTTCTATGATGATATCAGACATCTGACTACAAAACAAAATCACATGTTGCTTCCTTTCATACAGTGCAAGGGAATTTGTTGCACATTCTGGCATCATTTGTCTTTTCTTTTTAATTTATTAATACCATGATCAAGAATTTTTGCATACTTTCTAGGAAAAGAGGCCAAACACTGAAAACTATGTTGTCAGGCAATATTTCTACTGCTTTTTAGCTCACCTGAGGTGAAAGCTCAAGTGAGCTAGCTTTCTGATCACCTGTTGTCCGTTGTCTGTCTGTCTGTAAACTTTTCATACTTTCGACATTTTCTCCAGAACCACTGAGCCAATTTCAACCAAACTTGGTACAAATCATCCTTAGGTGAAGGGGATTCACGTTTATTCAAGAGAAGGACCATGCCCCCTTCAAAGGGGAGATAATCACAAAAATGTAAAAATAGGGTAGGTTCATTTAAAAATCTTCTTCTTAAGAACCAATGGGCCAGAAAGCTGAAATTTACATGAAAGCTTCTTGACATAGTGGAGATTCAAGTTTATTAAAATAATGACCCTCGGGCTTAGAATGGGGCCACAATAGGGGATCAAAGTTTTATATACAAATATATAGGGAAAATCTTTAAAAATCTTCTTCTCAAGAACCACTGGGCTAAGACATACAAATTTACATTAAAGGTTCCTGATATAGTGCAGATTCAAGTTTGTTAAAATCATGGCCCCCCAGGTTTAGGATGGGGCCACAATAGGGATCAAAATTTTACAAATATATAGAGAAAATCTTTGAAAATCTTCTCAAGAACCATTGGGCCAAAGAAGTTTACATTTACATGAAAGGTTCCTAACATAGTGCAGATTCAAGTTTGTAAAAATCATGGCCCCCGAGGGGTAGGTCAAGACCACAATAGGGGATCAAAGGTTTACATGCTATTATATAGGGAAAATCTTTAAATATGGGGCACGGTGACTCAGGTGAGCAATGTGGCCCATGGGCCTCTTGTTTTTTAATACTAGATACCTTGACCCATATATCTAATAACATTTTCAACTTTTTTTTGGTTGTTGTGATAACCCCTTGAAACTCCAAAGTGTTAATTTCCCCATATACTTCAGCATGTAAATTTCTCCTCTGCATGCACATCACCAACTTGTCATGATATCAGTGGGCAGGGGACTATGGAAATTTACATGAAATGCCATGTGTTTTTCAATTTCTGTTAGAGAGTATTCTTAATGTACATTCTGGTAGGGGCTCTCAATTATTTTCTTCAGATCGTTCTCTACTAAAACTCCAATTTTTAACTAACTAAGGTAAATTTGAAAGTCCTCAATTTCAAAATATTTTTGTACATATCCTTCACTTTCCATCTGTATCAGATATCTCTTTGGTGTGCATGTTATTCCCCTTTATTGAGAACATTTTCACTATGTGATTCAAACAGACACACCCTGGACCTGAATTCCCAACACAGCAGTCATATATGTGGTAGACGTTAATATAATAAAGAATTTTTAGGATTTCAAATAATAATGCACTTTCGCTTTTTGATTGTTGGCCCTCAACGCCTGATCTTATCTAGGATCATGAATTTCACTATTTTGGTAATTACATATGCACCTTGCTTACTCTGGAATCATCATTGTTCGTGGGGGATTGATGCTCGTGGATTTTGTGAGTCACACTTACCCACAAATTTACGTGTCCTTAATCATTTTTTTAAAACCATGTAGAGTTATCTCTCCTAGTGACATCGTATCGCTTACCCACAAAATTACGTCCCCACAAACCAGCAAAATTTTGCTTACCCACAAACATTGCCCCCCATGAATTAAAATGATTACACTGTATGTGTTAGATGTTCAAGAGTACAATCAGGATAGAGCTCTCAATGGTCATAATGACTAGGCACGTATTTTATCTATGGTGTTTCGAGACAAAAAAAGAAGAAGATATTTTTAAAGTCTGCATACTTTGGGGGAAGGGGGCTTTGCCATCCCCCATCTCCAAGTCCTTATAACCACAGAATTCACTACTTTTCATAGCTTTACCTAACAAGAGGCCCATGGGCCACATCGCTCACCTGAGTCACCGTGGCCCATATCTGAAGACTTTCCATATATATTTGCATGTAAAACCTTAGTCCCTATTATGGCCCAAACTACCCTTTGCAAACTTGAATCTACACTATGTCAGAAAGCTTTCATGTAAATGTCAACTTCTTTGGCCCAATGGTTCTTGAGAAGAAGATTTTTAAAGTTTTTCCCTATATATTTGTATGTAAAACTTTGACCCCCCCTCCCACTTGTGACCCCATCCTACCCCCCGGGGGCATGATTTGAACAAACTTGAATCTGCACTATGTCAGGAAGCTTTCATGTAAATCTCAGCTTTTCTGGCTTAGTGGTTCTTGAGAAGAAGATTTTAAAGTTTTTCCCTATATATTTGTATGTAAAACTTTGACCCCCCCTCCCACTTGTGACCCCATCCTACCCCCCGGGGGCATGATTTGAACAAACTTGAATCTGCACTATGTCGGAAAGTTTTCTTGTAAATATCAGCTTTTCTGACTCAGTGGTTATTGAGAAAAAGATTTTAACTATATATTTGTATGTAAAACTTTGATCCCCATTGTGGCCCCATCCTATCCCCGGGGGCCATGATTTGAACAAACTTGAATCTGCATTATGTCAGGAAGCTTTCATGTAAATCTCAGCTTTTCTGGCTTAGTGGTTCTTGAGAAGAAGATTTTAAAGTTTTTCCCTATATATTTGTATGTAAAACTTTGACCCCCCCTCCCACTTGTGACCCCATCCTACCCCCCGGGGGCATGATTTGAACAAACTTGAATCTGCACTATGTCGGAAAGTTTTCTTGTAAATATCAGCTTTTCTGACTCAGTGGTTATTGAGAAAAAGATTTTAACTATATATTTGTATGTAAAACTTTGATCCCCATTGTGGCCCCATCCTACCCCCGGGGGCCATGATTTGAACAAACTTGAATCTGCATTATGTCAGGAAGCTTTCATGTAAATCTCAGCTTTTCTGGCTTAGTGGTTCTTGAGAAGAAGATTTTAAAGTTTTTCCCTATATATTTGTATGTAAAACTTTGATCCCCCATTGTGGCCCCATCCTAACCCCGGGGGCCATGATTTGAACAAACTTGAATCTGCACTATGTCAGAAAGTTTTCATGTAAAAATCAGCTTTTCTGACTCAGTGGTTCTTGAGAAGAAGATTTTTAAAGATTTTTCCTATATATTTGTATGTAAAATTTTGATCCCCTATTGTGGCCCCATCCAACCCCCGGAGCCCATGATTTGAACAAACTTGAATCTGCATTATGTCAGGAAGCTTTCATGTAAATCTCAGCTTTTCTGGCTTAGTGGTTCTTGAGAAGAAGATTTTTAAAGTTTTTCCCTATATATTTGTATGTAAAACTTTGATCCCCCCTTGTGGCCCCATCCTACCACCGGGGGTCATGATTTGAACAAACTTGAATCTGCAATATGTCAGGAAGCTTTCAGGTAAATTTCAGCTTTTCTGGCCCAGTGGTTCTTGAGAAGAAGATTTTTAAATGACCCCACCCTATTTTTGCATTTTTGTGATTATCTCCCCTTTGAAAGGGACATGGCCCTTCATTTGAAGAAACTTGAAAACCCTTCACCCAAGGATGCTTTTGGCCATGTTTGGTTGAAATTGGCCCAGTGGTTCTGGAGAAGAAGTCGAAAATGTGAAAAGTTTAACAGACAGCCGGACAGACAGAGAGACAGACGGACAGACAGACAGACGACGGACAAAAAGCGATCAGAAAAGCTCACTTGAACCTTCGGTTCAGGTGAGCTAAAAACTGCTGAATACCAAATTTAGAATAAATAAAACTGGGAAGTTTAAAATATATTATAATGTTATAGCATGATGGACTCATCAAGATGAACAAAATCAAATTGCAGTAGATCATTTGAGTGACTGTAAGGTGACCTTTTTATAAAACTACACAATCTGGTTCTATGAATAGGATGTGTGTATTCTAACAAATGATTCTTACCACAGCTCTTACAGACTATACAGAACCCTGAAGCCATATGTTTCTGTGATTTTGGACTGTGCATCCTAAGGCTCCTCTTTGGGCCCAAATTGGTTGAATAAATATTCTGTTCTAGTCTACTCTAGTAGTCTAGGTAATGTGATATTAATCAAATTTGAATTTGCTTCCTATAAAGCATAGACCCATGGATTGCAATGCTTTAAGAAATCTAAATTGTTTCCTAATTATCTCCCCATGGAAAAAACATGACCCATTTGAACAACTTTAAATCCCTTTCTCCAAAGAATGTTTTCAGCCTAGTGTTGATACAAAAGCTCATTAGTTCTGGGAAGGAGGTCAGTATAGTAACAGAGAACATATCTGTAACCAACACACAACTGAGCCAATTTTTCAGACACTGTTGGTCCAAACTTTTGAAATACATCTACTACCACTGAGCAACATGTTTGAATAACATATGATTCACAAATGAATAACTTCTACTAACCTTATTATATTATTCTGTATAAAATGCCAGTATCAATTATCAAAATTTTCATCAGTGTAGCAATAACTTTCCACTAACAACTGTACATAGCGGTGAATCAGTGAAATTTTTATAACGTATTCATACATGCCTCTAGAAATTCTTACCTTTATAAAATAAGTATTCTGTTTCTAACATTAAATGGAAACAGTGAACCGATATTGTATTACAATATTGTCAAAGTCAAGTATGTTAACAGACTCGCAGTAGGCTTGAAATGTCCCATACCGAAAAAAACTATAACTAAGTTATAACTTTGTAACTAAGAAAAGTTACAAAAAAGTTATAACTAAGTTATCGGAGTTTGGAACCACTTCTTCAAATAAAGTTATACTTTACTTATAACTCGGGTACAAAAAAGTTATACTCATGTATAAGTTATCATCTTTTATTTCAACATGAATACAACAAGTGCATAAAAGTTATCAAAAAGTTATACTTCAAAAAAGTTATACTTCACAAAAGTTATCAAAAAGTTATACTTAAGTTATGGAAAAGTTACAAAAAAGTTATACCCAACAAAAATTGTGGAAAAGTTACAAAAAAGTTATACCTGACAAAAGTTATGGAAAAGTTACAAAAAAGTTATACCCAACAAAAGTTATGGAGAAAGTTACATAAAAGTTATACCCGACAAAAGTTATGGAAAAGTTACAAAAAAGTTATACCCGACAAAAGTTATGGAAAAGTTACAAAAAAGTTATACCCAACAAAAGTTATGGAGAAAGTTACATAAAAGTTATACCCGACAAAAGTTATGGAAAAGTTACAAAAAAGTTATACCCGACAAAAGTTATGGAAAAGTTACAAAAATGATGGGGATAATAAGACATTACCGATTATAAACAGCGACTATTATTGGTATATTAATTTCATTTATAAAGGTGGCCGAGTGGTTAGAGCATCGCGCTCCAAATCACATGGCCTCTCACCTCTGTCGGCGCGGGTTTGAATCCCGCTCGCGCCGGTAAGTGAGAAAGTTTCCCAGTTTACTTTCGGAAGGTCGGTGGTCTCTTCCAAGGTACATTGTATCTGGGTACTCTCTTCCACCAATAAAAACTGGGTGCCACCAGATAACTGAAAAATTGTTGAGCGTGGCGGAAAACATCAAACAATCAATCATTTATAAAGTTTGGCACAAAAATATAAATAAAATATTCATCACTAACTCTTTGTACATATTATCACATTAAAAATTGGACAATCCCCTATGAAGGGAATCCCATATATATATATATATATATATATCTCACATTACTGAATGTATAAAAGCTAGGTCTGTTTTATGTTCTGGAGGCTGACTTGGGAACTAATCTTGGTCCTCATCGAAAACTTGACAATGGCCTCTGAATCCCGGCATCGTCTTTAAATAAAAAAGAAAATACTCTAGTAACTAACTGTCATTGATTCTCCAATTTAAAAGATGGATGTCAGAAATTACAAGTTTTTTTGTTTTCACCTTTTAAATACATCTTCACAAATTGAAAGAAATGTGGGCGACTGATTATTCTTATTCGAAGTTAAACAATTTGTTATTAGTGTTATATAAAGAATTTATTAATTAGATTATAATCTCTTACCAGGAATAGTGTTTAAAATGGTCTTTTCATTTGCACCAGTTAGGTTCCCCTTCCTGAAAAGTTCCACTTGTTGTTTTTTTTTTGGCTTATATAAAGCTTGTATATCTTTGGGATAAATGTAGATCCCACTACCAGGCATCAGCTCCATCATCTAGAATAAGAAAAAGAAGCCAAGATAAAAGAAAATCACAATCCATTTATTTCAAAGCTTTAATATTATTATTAAAAATTAAAAAAAAAAAAAAAAAAAAAAGGCTCAAAAACTTTTTTAACCTCCAGTTAACATTTTTTTTATTACTCATTCCGAAATTTTCTTATCTAATTTATAGCTTTTTTAACTTCATGTGAATAAAAAAGAATTTTCTCCCTACTTTCCTACTCGACCCTTTTTATCCCTAGTCGGGAGAGGCCTAGAGGGCAAGCAAATATTTTCTTAAAGATATAAATATTTTTTTCAGTTTTAGGGAAGGGAAATTCTATACTATTATAAACACATTTTCTTATTTCTAAATCATGTAAATTTTCATAATCGTACTTTTATTATTTAAAAATGTTTGTCCACATAAGAATATGTATTTTGTCAACAAAATGGAGGGAATCAAGAAGGGCTAATATGTAGGACTGTATAGTCCAACTGCAGTTTTAATTATCCTCAAGTTAAAATAAACTTAATACATTCTGACAAAATTTGTGTAAATATTGTAAACAGAAACTTGCTTGAAAAGGCCTACCTAAGATCTTGGCGGGATGCACGCCAGAAAAGCCATGGCAGCTGGCTTTCACCAAATCCCCAACTTTATACTGGCAAAACTCCTTTCTTGGATCTTTGATGCGTGATATGGTTATGATGCTGACCTTTTCTTCCTCTATCCACTCCATAAGGGCATACATGGTTCGTTGAACAAAGTAATAATAGAACCTTTCAACTTTCACCTTCTTGAACCGACGCTATCTTGTTTGAAAATGGAGAGCGGAGCCGATTTGACCAATCAGCGATTAGAGGAAATACCGGAATCAAGGAATTCAAAACCTTTATGACTTCAAATGATTAAAAATCGTAAAGTATATACGTGAGATTTTTTTTAGTTATTCATCAGTTTTGCTGAAATTGATCAGGAACAATCAAACGTATTTTTATTTTTACGTAAATACCCGATTCGCACACTTCCGGTTATTCCGGATGTAAACGAAGAAGGCGCCATTTTAAAAACAAAGATTGAAATAAAAGCGAAACACTCGTCACTGCTCCGAAGCTATGTACCCTCACAAACGTGGTAGCTACCAGGTTTTCCATGCCGATAAGTCTAATCCAACACTCAAAGTATCCCTTTGGCGAATGCAACAAGGAAAAGACACCATTTCATCAGAAAATTTCGACAATCGAAGTGTGGCGTGTGAAACTGCTGGCCCTGTCGCCATTATGATTATCGATGCCTTTCATGAGAAATCATTTAACCAGGTTAGTTTTCGTTACGATTGTGTACCGTAACTGTTGATGTAGTTGAAAGGTAACAAGTTCCTAGATTTCGTTTTATGCATTATATTCTGATGCTTGTAAATGATCCAATATTCATAATCGTAAGTTACAAGCCCGGCATGTAGCCATTATTTTATTTATTACATTTTATTTGTGAATTTTTATTTCCCCTCAGAAATGACTTCAAATTGTAAAATGTTTAAATGCGATGTCAAGCAGATTTATTTACTTATTTCTTTTTTACGTCATCAGTCACAATGTGATTTATAGATATCATAGGTTATATGATCGATATATATATAATAGCCTATCAAATGACATGTTGCACCGAACATTATATGGAAACATTTGTGCTATTTATGTACTTTTACAATATTTGTTTTGTTTTTAGTTGCTTCAAGATGTTGCTGAAGAACCTGCTTTCTTGCCATATCATATATGTTGACGGAGATTCAGAATGAGACAAAGAGTTTGATATATGATCCTACACCTGACAGAAAAAGTTGAGGATCTTGGACCACTTTGGTGCTCATCTTGTTTCTATTTTGAGGATTGTAATGGATAATTGAGATGCCTTTTCCATGGCATCCAACATATTGAAACCCAAATAGCATTTGCGGTTTGTGTTCATCAGCAGCTACTGACGTTGTCCCAAGCTCTGAAGTTTGACAGCAGTGAAAGGGAACAGACAGGGTTGCTGTTATTGGAGCCTATGTAAAAGACCTTTGAAATCTGAGGAACAAGCAGTCCTTTTGACCTTAGCTGGAGAGTAGGTCCGTGTGGTTTTCTTCAAAAGACTACTTGTGGACGAACAGGTTGAGACAACAAAATAATTCGATTCAAGGAAACGTTCATTGGGAGATTAGAAACTTTTGTTAAAGTAACAGGACATGACTACAAATGAAAAACTTTGTTTTGTTTTCACAGTTCCTAACAGGATTGAACAGGAATATAACATGAACATGTTCAATGTCCAGAACAGAGACATCATTTAACAGTCATACCTTGTTTTGTGTCACATTTACCAATGAGATTTGAATATAGAAATATTTTTTGATACTTTTTTGGAAAAGACGTTTTTATATATATGCCTTAATTTGATTTTGATAGACTATGCATACCTAAATTGATGAATAGTGTCTCTTTTAACTTGGAACAGAAGTCCATATGGACTTATTTTTAATAAATACTGTGACATATCTCATACATGTGTTCAGTTCATTATTCGTTTCAATTAAACAATTTGACCTGCCATTCTCCATAAATAGCACCTAGTGGTAATTGATCAACAATCATCATACATGGTGTTTTGAATTCTCACGGGTTGTATCAGCGTATAAAGTTCATCAAAAATATAATATATAGAATGTTTTATTGATCGCACAATGCATTTATTATTCTATAAGTAAGGATCCTGGATTTTGTAATTTTTCCATGCAATTTCTGATCAATTCCTTAATCATCCCCCCAAAAGAAAAAGATTTAAAAATTCAACATTGAAATTTCCCTCTGACTAGCTTTTTTGTGGCAAAATAAGAAATGACACAGTTCACTGAAGTGTTTGAAAGTGAATAATCACTAAAAATTTACATAAGTCAATCCAGTTAAAGACCCAATTTTAAGATAATGCCCCAAAATTGTAAACTGCCTGTCAATCAAACATTTAACAATAGATCTCAGGTGGAGGGACATCTGCAGACACTGGTCTCCAGCTACCCCAGAGAGGTGTTTTGATAACAATAACAGCCAGTATCTACAGGCATTCTTTAGATCTTGAGGAAGCCCAGTATACCAGAGTTTTGATAGCATTGACCTGTCCACAACTGCTATTTTCTTGTAATTCAATTGTTTTTAAAAAGACCTCTGAACACTGGAATTTCAATAGTATTTTTTCCCCCTTTATATACATGTATTATAAATTACACAATCAGAAATCAAACAATAATTTGCACAATAATTTCTAAAACTTATAACTTATTGAAATAATTTATGTCATGAATTTTTTATACCTCTATATTTATAACAGAAATTATTCATTGAGTCAATGACTGAGAGAGAGGGGGTGGGTGTAGAATGTGTGTCATCTACCCTTACATGTAGGAATACAACCTACACTATGACCACAGAAACTCTGCAGAGGTCCCTGAGACAGGTCCTGTGTATATCAAGACAGCATGGACAGGTAGATTTCTACCATGTTTTGTCTGTATTTCTTAGAGTGTCATGGGATATAGCAATTAACACCTTGGTAGACCCTGGCCACTCCAGGTAAATAACATCTGTTTAGATTGGGCTCCACCTACATTTTCACAGACCAAAGGGTCATGAGATAGGTCTTTAACATTCAGTTAATTACTATGAAAGTGTCAAAAAGTATTGGTACCCCCCACCCTCAAATGACAAAGTCCCAAAACTGGTACATAAATATTGGATATGCTTGAAAATGGCTAAGTCCAGAAAAGTTACATTTTAGTTATACATGAAAATGACAAAGTTCAAAAAGTTACACTTTAGTTATACATGAAAATGACACAGTCCAGAAAAGTTACATTTTAGTTATACATGAAAATGACAAAGTTCAAAAAGTTACACTTTAGTTATACATGAAAATGGTTAAGTCCAGAAAAGTTACTTTTTAGTTATAACTTTTTTGTACCTCAAGGCCTAGGTATAATTAAGTTATACTTTAGTTATAACTTAGTTATAACTCATTTCGGTATGGGGTGTCATAAAAAATTCATACAGTGGAGAAATGAATGGAATTCCATGAACACTTTAAGCTCTGCCAGTAAAATGATCCCACTATTACCTATCTAAGTAAGATGTAATATACTTTCTCAACCCGACTGTACTATACACAAGATAAATACAAGGTCAGTTTTCGCTCATTAAGGTACAGCAGCTAGAATAATCTAATACACCAGAATAATATAATACATAGAATAATATAATACACAAAATAATATAATACATAGAATAATATAATACATAGAATAATATAATACACAAAATAATATAATACATAGAATAATATAATACACAAAATAATATAATCTAAAGATAAGATGCAATGAAGCCCCTACCTTAATAATTTTGAGAATACACATAAAATAAAACTACAAAATTATGTCGTCCCCTGACCTTAATTATTAAAGTCCCCAATCTATCCTGTCTGAATGCTATACTGAACATGAAAAAAGATCAGAGGATATAAGAAACTAATCTCTAACCAAAAATCTATAATCACAATTTGTGCCTGGCATGCTTCAGCACTATAAAATTTCATTTTCATTGACATCAAAAGATCTTGCTTTTTAAAAATGTAATGATTACCTTCTAAGATATTTGATTACAATTACTTGATGAGTTCCAAAGTTCAGGTGAAGTCCTTGGCAGTAAATTTTATTACAGAGTAAAGAAAGCTAGAGAGAATTTGATGAGGATAAACTGCATGATAGAAAGACAGCCATAACAAGATTGTTCAGCATGACTGACACTTGACGAACAAAGATGCATCAGGGTTTTCTTCAGTCTGCACATGAAATGGCTACTGTGCAGATATATCTACAAAATTTCTATTTCATGCACAGGTACAGCTACTCATGCATTGATCTTGATCTCTCTCTTTTTCTCTCTCTCACATACCTTAACAAAGGTCTGTTTCGACTGGAATGTAACAGAAGTTGAGATGGTTCTGTTTCTACTCTATGACATTATCCCAAAGCATGTCTATGCAGTGTATTCTTGTTATCAATCTGAAAATAATTGTAAAACTAAATAAACACAAAATTGTAATATATTTTCATTAGTTTGTTGTACAATAAGTATGTCACTTTTTCCCTGCCTGTCATGTGGAATTACATAACATTTCTTCTTTAACCAATTCATAGTAGCACTGCATTCTGACAAGGGCATATCATAATACATGTATATATAGAAAGAGTGATGTGCACGTGCTTGTATATTACACCTCTGATAGCACAAAGCTATTATAAATACAGTACTGCACATTCTCTATTCACGAGTACTTCATTTTAGTGTGAATTTATTTGCAAGGTTGCGTTGACAACACAATGTAGTTCCTGTTCATCACAAATGATTTTGTGTATACAAACTTACAAAGTGATGAAGAAAAACATTCACAAAATTTTGTTGAACTTGTAAATTTGATGATTACAAAAGTTTATTAGATGATAGAAATAAAGTCTCACAAAATATGTGAGTTACAGTATTTGTACAGCCCCATGGGCCACAATGCTCACCCGAGCCCCCGTCGATCATATGGGTATACATGTAAATTAATATTCATAAGTTTTGAACACTAATAGTGCTGTGCATTCACCAAATTTTATGATACAACACTTTATTTATACTATCAAGATATGACACATTGGATTTATTTCATTCATTCCAATTTTCCATTGAAAAAATTCAAATAAACAACAAAACAGGTGATTCGACATTTTTTCTTCAGCATATTATTTCATTGGACCTGTTCCTTTTCTTTGTATTTCATAAACAGCTGATAACTTTCCAGTCAATGAGAATAATTAATTATAGCAAGCTAAATGAACGTAGCCAGTTAGACATCGAATTGTTCAGATTTTTTGATTTTTTTTTACATTACTTTAAACTCGATCACCAGTAGTGAGAACTCTCTCTAAATTTGTTGTCAATATCGCAGCATTTGGAGGAAATAAAACATCATTTTCATTTGTTAGGTGCACATAGTTTACGGCGAGGGTCTAAAATGTATAAATAATATTTTTGTTTTGCTTGGAAGCAGAATTTCAAAAATTTTCCACACTAGTCTGAAATTTGCTGCTGTCATAGGCGAGAATCCACCTGGTGACCTGGACTGGTAAATGTCCTAGTAAAGATAAACATATGCAATCGAGAGAACAATGAGGTATATCTCTGTTATTTTAAGAACCTGTGGCTTGAAATTTGGCATGCAAGTAGTCAAAACATTAATCTATTCAAGGAGACTGGCAAATTATGCATATCACACCCGGTCTCTGATTTTTTAGGCATTTGAAGCGAGTGGGTAATTATTTATCTAGGTCAGAGTTAGACCCCTTTTTATATTTATGGAATCACAGAGTTCGGGCCCAAAACAGGCATAGTCCCTGTGCCGGAAGTGAACATTTTAATTAACTCGTACGTTTCAGACTAAGTAAATTACGATGTAAGCGGTCTATTTTTCAGCAAGTGAATTGGGAATTTTTAGTCTCAAAATTGGGGAAAATCAATACTTTTTGGCATTGGGAATATAATGGTACCGTTTATCCGTACCATGCAGTTATATACGGGAAAATAACGCTATGATCTGCAACTTGTTATGGCAAAGCAATGTACCAAATACCAAATGAATATTTGTAAGCACAACAACAAGAGGCCCATGGTTCGCTCACCCGAGTCACCTTGGCCCATATCTGAAGACTTTCCATATATATATATTTGCATGTAAAACCTTAATCCCTATTGTGGCCCCAACCTATCCATGGAGGCCATGATTTTTACAAACTTGAATCTGCACTATGTCAGAAAGCTTTCATGTAAATGTTAACTTCTTTCGTCTAATGGTTCTTGAGAAGATTTTCGAACATTTTCCCTATATATTTGTATGTAAAACTTTGATCCCCTATTGTGACCCCAATCTACCCCCGGAGGCCATGATTTGAACCAACTTGAATCTGCATTATGTCAGAAAACTTTCAAGTAAATCTTAGCTCTTCTGGCTCAGTGGTTCTTGAGAAGAAGATTTTTAAGATTTTCCCTAAATATTTCTATGCAAAAATAAAAATTTGATCCCCTATTGTGGCCCAAACCTACCCCCAGGGGCCATGATTTGAACAAACTTGATTCTGCACTATGTTAGGAAGCTTTCATGTAAATCTTAGCTCTTCTGGCTCAGTGATTCTTGAGAAGAAGATTTTTAAAAGAGCCTACCCTAATTTTGCATTTTTGTGATTATCTCCCCTTTGAAGGGGGCATGGCCCTTCATTTGAACAAACTTGAAAGCCCTTCACCCAGGGATGCTTTGTCTTAAGTTTGGTTGAATTTGACCCAGTGGTTCTGGAGAAGAAGATGAAAATGTGAAAAGTTTACAACAATGACGCCGACGATGACAGACAACGGACAAATTTTGATCAGAAAAGCTCACTTGAGCCTAAAAAAAGCCCAGAAACTGATAATGCATGCTATTTTTCTAAGTCCATAGCAATAACTTAGTGAAAAATCAATGGACCGAAACAAAATTCAAACTTGATATATGTAATTTGTCATGGCAAAGCAATGTACCAAATGAAATAAATATCTGCAAGAACAAAGAAAAAAGTGTGGAAAACTGATTTGCGGGACTGACGGACAGACGGACAAACAGACTGCAAACCTAAAGTCCCCTTCAACTTCATTGGTAGGGGACTAGCCCCATGCAGGGTAATGGTGTGAACAAAATTAACAATCTGCACTACAAAAGGATGCTTTTAAATCAATTTGAAATATTATTACCCTTGTCACATTCCTTATAACACAATTTTAAAACAGATTTCTATATATATTTTTTCTACAAAATTTTGAACCCATTTTGTGGTCCCAGAGTTTATGATTTGAACATTCCTGAATCTACATTACATGATGTTTGTAAATAAATTGGACCCATTGTACCGTTGTCACTCACAAGAAAACTTTTAAATATTTTCCTATATATTTGCGTGTAAAATTTAAACCTCTATCATGCTCACCTAAGGTGTCATGGTTTGAACAAACTTGAATCTATACTATTCCAGGATACTTTCCTGCAAGTATGGCTTCTAACGTTTATTGGTTTTTGAGAAGTTGATTTAATTTAACACACAAACCTACTTTATTATTTCGCCAATTATCTCCTCTTAAAAAAGGAGCAAGGCCCTAGCTTCATTTAAAGAGAATTGAATCCCATTAATAGAATTCTTTATGCCAAATTTGGTTGCAAATGGTCTAGCTGTGCTTCTGGGAGAGATTTACAAAAACCAATAAACAAACAAATTTTCATCAGAAAAGCTTGAGACAGGTAAACCAAAAATAAACTCTATACAAACCTTCAAGTACCAAAAGTAAAGAGAATATCAAATATGTTGAAAAAAATCCAAATATGTTGGAAAAAATTACAACAGTTCCTACAACAGTTACACTCAATTGCATTCCCTTCCAACAAATGACACTCTCCAAAGGCACAGAGTGGCGTTAATCACCACCTCAGTCTGTGTGCACAAACACAGCTCGGGCTGTGCCACAGGCAGAAGAAACTGTAAACCACACATCACTAGGGAGATCAAGGGGTGTCTAGTATCACTGGGCTATTAGTAACTGCGTCAACACAATCTCAAGGAAGTCCCTCAAATATGACCAAGTCTGACAACAGTACACATATGCATCCATCAGATCACTCTTATAAATACACTATAAACATTTTACTTTTCTTCAACATGCAACTAAAACATTACATGTATCTGATATTTAAATGCCATGAATATGAAAAATATATTACTGTTATATACATGTGCATGAATTTAGTGTATAATCCATATAAAATATATTCTAAACAAATACTAGTATCCAAACTAATTTCCCAAAATTTAGGAAGTAATTTTTTTCCCCTGTATACCACTACTATCCCAAGACAATTAATCAGTATATTAATTAGCCCAATAAAATAAATACATCATTAGGAATTCCCTTTAGCAATATTAAGTCAACATGTCAATTACACATCTAGCTACATATTCAGTACCTAGCACAAACGACTCTTTTGGTATACTAAATGCCTAAAGTAAGAATACTGACTCAATCAAGAACTCGAGTAAACTAGTACTAATACTTATGAAACAAAATCCATTAATGTTTGGAAATGACAAAGAGGAGAGATTATGTTATATTCCATGTCCAATTTGAAAGTGAACCTCGAGTAACTTTGGCATTTCATCCCGTGACCAAAGAATCTATAGGTGTCTTCCTTTTCATGATGAACTACCTTTGTATAAAAATGTGAAATTTTTCCAGATATTGAATTACAACGAAAGTTATGATGGACAGACAGTCAGATGATGTTGAATTACTAGGAAAGTTATGATGGACAGACAGTCAGACAGATGATATTGAATTACTAGGAAAGTTATGATGGACAGACAGTCAGATGATGTTGAATTACTAGGAAAGTTATGATGGACAGACAGACAGTCAGATGATATTGAATTACTAGGAAAGTTATGATGGACAGACAGATGATATTGAATTACTAGGAAAGTTATGATGGACAGACAGTCAGACAGATGATATTGAATTACTAGGAAAGTTATGATGGACAGACAGACAGATGATATTGAATTACTAGGAAAGTTATGATGGACAGACAGTCAGATGATATTGAATTACTAGGAAAGTTATGATGGACAGACAGTCAGACAGATGCTCATAACCTATAGACCTGTGTCTTCCTTTCATAAATAACTTATTTGGAAAAATTAGGCATATTTAGAAATTAATGATATGGCAGTCTGATTGGCAGATACTATTGCTTAAACTAATTAACCTACGTGATGGTCACATCACACCAAACTTAGTGCCAAGAATGAGCATCATATAAATTAACAACAACTTTGACAATCACCAAGCAACCTTGACATTATCCAGATAACCTTGACATAGGACAATTGTTCGTGACACTGTAAGTGGTTAAGGTTGACTTTGCATCTAGTGTGTGTCTAAAATGTTTTTCTGCTCTAAAGATATGCCCTTTACAATAATTTTATACAATTCTCCCAGTCACCTTTACATTATGTCCAAATGACCTTTGGTCAGGACCAGGGTAAATCCATGTTATAAGCAACCTTTGTGTCAAGGAAAAGTATCCTAGCTTTCTCTGTTGTCAACATATGATCTGGGGAGGATCTGGGGAGGAAATCAGGGAGTAGAATTAACAAGAGGTAATGCTCACTAAGAATACCCCCCCCCCCCCAATCTCCCAAAGGGTGTTGGTAATATAGGTATAACCTTCTTATTTTCGCAAACTTCAGAATAAACTTCAGTATTATGATCCAAAAGGTATCTAGGAACACAGCATCTCCATGCGATGAAAAAAGCCGTTAAAGAATTTAAATGGAAACCATATTGCCACTTCGATGTCCAGTGCACGTGACCTTTGGACCCCAAAATCAATAGGGAACATCTTCATCCCATGGGTAGTCCATATGTATGATATGGTGACTGTTGGTGGAAAGGATAACGCTTTAGAGCCGGGAAACCATATTGCTACTTCAATGTCCAGTGCGTTTGACCTTTTGACCCCAAAATCGATAGGGAACATCTTCATCCCATGGGTAGTCCATATGTATGATATGGTGACTGTAGGTGGAAAGGTAAAAAAGCTTTAGAGCCCGGAAACCATATTGCTACTTCGATGTCCAGTGCACTTGACCTTTGACCCCAAAATCAATAGGGAACATCTTCATCCCATGGGTAGTCCACATGTATGATATGGTGACGGTAGGTGGAAAGGATAACGCTTTAGAGCCCAGAAACCATATTGCTACTTCGATGTCCAGTGCGCTTGACCTTTGACCCCAAAATCGATAGGGAACATCTTCATCCCATGGGTAGTCCATATATATGATATGGTGATGGTAGGTGGAAAGGATAATGCTTTAGAGCCCGGAAACCATTGCGTCTACAGACGGATGGACAGACAGACAACCCGATTCCAATATTATACCCCCCCCCCACCACAACTTGTTGCGGGGGGTATAACGAGCCACGCACATGCACATACCACCGAAAAATGGTGCAAGGCAATAATCACGCACTGCACACTGCGGTGCATCTGCAAATTTTTAGTAAATGCACACACGCATAATTTTTCACTTTTAATTAATTATTACCGATACATTGGTAATTTCCCAGTTAAAGATATAAGCATCTGAGGTGTCTCAAATAGCAATTTAACATCACGTCACCGGCTGAAAAAAACAACTTGAGTTTTGTCTGTTGTCTGACCATGATCATGATGATGTTAGTTTGATGAAGGCTATCAACTAAGACTGTTTATTCATTAGCAACTGTGAGCTCAATGCTTATAAATATTTTTAAACAGTAACAATGGTAATTTAAATTTGCGCATTAAAAAATGGCCCCAATGTACCCCCTTGCTTGTCGTAAGAGGCAACTAAATGGGGCAGTCCTTCGGTTGAGACCGCAAAAACCGAGGTCCCATGCCACAGCAGATGTGGCACAATATAGATCCCTCCCTGCTCAATGGCCATAAGCGCCGAGCATAGGCCTAAATTTTGCAGCCCTTCACCGGCAGTGGTGACGTCTCCATATAAGTGAAATACTTTCGAGAGGGACGTTAAACAATATTCAATCAGTCTGAACATAAAATATTGTGATTCAGCCAAGGTTGTATGATACGCACACTTGGGATATGACTAGAATGTTTATGTGATATATATTACATGTCCGTGTTGCTACAGAAATCCATGGTGACGTGAAGCGATTGTGTCGATTTTGAATTCTCCTCTTGTCCTTCATCTCGGCTGACATTCGGCTCAGCTGAATATTTGGACTGATGCCTTCACTGAATCTCGGAGCAGTCAGTCATAATTCATGTCTGGAAATTCACATTTAACTTCAGCTGGTTCTTAGTCATTTTAATGTGCACTCTTTGACATGGCTCTCCCTTCAAATAAGTGATTTAACTGTTAAACTAACTCTCTATTAAAGGGGCATGGACACGATTTGAGCAGAAAATTTTCAAATTTTATTTTTCCATTTTTATTGTTTACAATGCTTAACTAAAGTATTTCTAATCTAAATCAGTATATGGTCAACCAAAATTTGAATATCAGTTGTTGAGTTATAAGTTAGATACAGCACTCGCAATTCATTGTTATGTAAACAAGGCTCGTGCCATGTTTTTGTTTACATTAGACGGTTTAATAGAAAATAGTGTATCTAAAACAATATGAGATGTGCCAAACACTAGAAACTATTTAAATGTGTTAAGAATTCACTTGTTAATTGAAAAAATCAGCTTTAAACGAAATTTTTACTAGTTTATTTAACATATGTAAACAAAAACATGGCACGAGCCTTGTTTACATTACAATGACTTGTGACCTCTGTATCTCCCATGTACCTTGACTACTGACATTCAAATTTTTGCTGATGATTAGTAATACCTTAGTTAGCATTCTAAACATTAAAAATCAATAAACAAAATTTGAAAATTTTCAGTTCAAATCATGTTCATGTCCCTTTAATGCTGCAGTTCTTACTGTTTGGGTACGAAAATCCCAAAATAAAAAGTCACTAAATTTTTCAGTCAAATGAAGACTCCCATGGTGTAATTGTTTATCTCCTGATACTGAAGACTTCCTATCAGTCTGTTTTTCTTTATTAGTGACATTTAGTAACTGCCCATGCCTACTGTATATCACTAACAAAGAAAAACAGACTCCAGGAACTCTTCAATATCAGGGGATAAAGAATTACACCATGGGAGTCTTCTGTAGCAGGTCTGGTGTTCATTTTTAGTCTGTACTGTTTTATTTTATTTGATAGTGGCCATTTCAAAATGACTAACTACACTATGATTAGCGACTTGAAAATAAACTCAATAGAAATGAAAATAAGATTATTGATTGATTGATTATAGTTGTTTAACATCCCTTTCGAGAATCTTTCACTCATATGGAGACATCACCATTGCCGGTGAAGGGCTGCAAAATAATTAATTTAGGCCTACATTTGGCAGTTATGGCCATTGAGCAGGGAGGGATATTCATCGTGACACAGGACCTCGGTTTTTGTGGTTTCATCTGAAGGACTGCCCCATTTAGTCGCCTCTTACGATAAGCAAAGGGTACTGAGGACCTATTCTAACCCAGATCCCCATGGGACTGAAAATAAGATTAACAACACTTCACGAATTTATTACCAGTATAATAACGAGAGGTACTGTGAGCAATGCTCACTAAGAATACCCCCCGCTTACCCCAATCTCCCAAAGGGTGTTGTTAATAGGTATAAATGACCTTCCTGAGAGTAAAAATACGGTATGCCTTTGTAGAAAAAAATGGAAGATATAGTCCGAACACAAATCCATGGCATAAACCTATAATTTTGACCTTGAGATCAAAGGTCAAGGTCATAAAGAGGTAATGAATGTACATGACACATAGTCTCATGGTGATACACCCATGTCTTATGGTATGACTATGTCAAAACCCTATAAGCAATTTTGACCTTGAGGTCAAAGTTCAAGGTCATATAGAGGTCATGAAGGTACCCGACACATCGTCTCATGGTGATACACTCATGTGTCAAATATGGTATGCCTATGTCAAAGAACAAAGAAGTCATGGCCCTGACATGAATCCATTGTAAAAACCTTTAATTTTGACCTTGAGGTCAAGGTAATATGGAGGTCATGAAGGTACATGACACATCGTCTCATGGCGATACACTCATGTGTCAAATATGGTATGCCTATGTCAAAGAACAGAGAAGTTATGGCCCGGACACGGATCCATTGTAAAAAAAAAAAAACTTTAGTTTTGACCTTGAGGTCAAGGTCATATAGAGGTCATGAAGGTACTTGGCACATCGTCTCATGGTGATCCACCTGTGTGCCAAATATGGTATGCCTAAGTCAAGAACAAAGAAGTTAGGGCCCGGACATGAATCTTCACAGACAGACAGATAGACAGACGGATGGACAGACAGTGATTCCTATATGCCCCCTGAACGAATATAATGACAAATACACACTCCTAAAGCCTACAATCTAGCCTTTTCCTTATAAATTATAAGAAAATTCCCCCCAACCCAATTATATCATAATTCAGTAAGTAAAGAGGGACAAAATGAAGGAACAAGACACGATTCCAGTATACGAAGATTGAAAGGAGAAGCGTAGCTAGTATGGCCAGTTGTCTCGCTTCAATGAATTGTTCGGTGTAAGGCTTTATACATTCTCTCACCAGAGGGCGCATTATGCAAGCTTCACATACACCTCTGTCAACGCTTGGAATCACATGACAATATAATCACATGATATAAACAGTCATTCTTGGTTTCCTTTCCCTATTGAAAGTTCTGGCAACAGGTGATACATCAGGCTCTTTTCATAGCCCACTGGCACTTTAATAAGTACATATTTACCATTCAGCTGTTTGTCTCTTATTTTACAAGTTTTATCCTAATTTTACAGCCTTTTTTACTTTTGATTCCATGTTTACATTTAAATCTCCACCACGTGAATGTCTTACATTCATACGCATATTATGAAGTAGTTCCAAATTTAGGATCAGAAAACAACGATTTTAAACAATTTACAGTAAGCATCATTAATTGCACCAAAAACATTTCATAATATGACTAATATTTAGTCCAAAACATAAATGTTGGATATTAGAAACTTTTACAAAATTTCTGTGAAGCCGTTGACAGAGGTGTAGTGTGAGGAGCGCACAAAACTCTGGGTAGATAATGGGATTTATACAGTAACTGGGACAACAGAAATTGTCATTAAAGTTATTGGTCAAAAGATAAAGTGGACATGGTAAAAAAAACCAGGTGAATAATTTACATCGGGATTGAAATTCAGAAATAAATTAAAGTAAAAGTTAAACCGAAAGTACCACACTTCATTTGAACCACACTTCATTTGAACTGAAAATTTAGTGACTGTTTTTGTTTTGGGATTTTCATACCAAGATGGTTCTGAGTAATGCTGCATGAATAGTGATAGAGAGTTTACTTTAACAGTCAAATCACTTACTTGAAGCAAAAGGCAGTGTCACCTAAGAGCACATTCATTACTAGAATCGACCAAAATTGAATGTGAATTTCCTGACATGAATTATGAAGGAATGCTCCAAGATTCAGTGAAGGCATCAGTCCAAATATTCAGCTGAACTGAATCTCAAGCCGAAATTACTCAGTCCTATTTACCAAATCATAGTTCAAAGAGAAGCGTATTTGATATTCCGTGTAATATGACCTCAAAGGCATTATCTTTCAAGTGCATGGCGACAGTACCAAACACCTCAAATACATTATCTGCTACATATTAGAAAACTCAAATCATTTCTTATACCTCGAAATAATTGATGGCTCAATGGTCTTGGGTCAGTAAATTACGGCTTTACAAAGAGCATGTGCCCTTAGGGCTCGTTAATTTGCATGCATATAAAAATTCCTCAAAAATCAGTCTAGTACGTAAACATGGTAAATATTAGATGTGTGTGTGTCCAGGTTTTTATCGTATGCAAAATATTTTCTTGATTTCACTTTTGTTAAGTTTATATTATGAAGTAACAGAGTGTAAATAAATTCACGAATGTTTCTAAGAATGAGTTGGCTTAATCAAGAGGAGTATATCTACAATCAGTAATTCTCGGATGATTCCTCTACGCTTTACATAAAAGTGTGCAAGGCTTGAGCCATGCAAGGAGTTTTGAGCGAGTTATCTCGGAACACGCTACTTCAGCTGCATGTTTCTTAGACTGAGCTGTCTAATGCTGTGACACTTTCATAATCCTGTAACACTACGCTTCCATAAATGACAAAAACAAAGATGACATCGACTGTTGTCTAAGTGAAAAGCATGGATGATATGTATACTTAGATTACTATGGTTTTTTTTGTACCTGTTATTGATGATAGTTTGTATAAACATGTTAATCCTTAAAATGTTTCATTATTATTTGATATGGAATTTGAGCCAGTAGGGCTCTGCGGTGCACCGAAAATTTCAGTGCATCGCGATTCATTCCATTCCATTCGATGCACCGAATACAAATTCCGGATTTCGGTTCGGTTTAGATTTCACATACACCAAAAACAACAAATATGGCATCCGAGTGATGTGTACAACATGTGGATTTTTATGCAACAGAGATTTAAATCACTACTGTGCTGAGATTTAGCATTTTCACCACTCAGTTATCAACAGAATATGATCCGTAAGATCATTGCAGTTTATCTTTACATGACATACAGCATTTCTATCAGTGCTAGAGTGAAATCAACATCGTAGGTAATGACACAGATTAAATATTTTGAATATGAGATAAGTAAATGAATAAAGGAGAGATTTTCAAAGACTCAATTGATAAAATTGTTGAATTTTTACATATCAATGAAAACAATATCATATACATTTTAGATTGACTATAGATTTGTTTAATAATCCAAAAATTATAGAACACATTAATATAACAAATTTTAATGGACTGTCAATGTTTTCTTTTTGTTCTATCAAAGTTATAGAATGACATTAATATGTTGATGGTGCTACCGTTTGAGCGAGCGCAGCTTCATGTACGTACATATTTTTGTAATGTTAATGCTTTAATCAGGTTCAATTTAAACAATATCTATTTGCCAAATATTCATTACATGAATTTTCTCACAGGGTTTTATATTAAAAACCATTAAAACATGTGTACATGGATGTGATTAAAATATTTTTATGTTATAAATACATTTTATTCCTGCTGCCTTCACTGTGACTTGCTTAACCTTTGATGCTTGACCTTTTCTGAACTGTATGCTCTGAGCCTCTACTTCCCTTTTTTTCTACTCTCCTGCAATCTTTTCAAGTTACTAATTGTATGATAAAAATGCCCAAACCTTTCAAGTTTGTAAATCTGTGTTTAAACAACATTGCCTTTGAACACAAAACGCATTTCAATATAATTAAAATTTAAAAATAAATCGATAAATTCAACTAAATGAAATTCATATGATAATCCCCTTGTAGCAATGGTATATTCCAAAAGAGAAAATTAGAACAATTTTTATAATGTTATATGTACATAATCCTAGTTGTAACACAATGATGAAATATTTCAGTATTCACATATAATCATTGAATAAAATTGCAACATCATTGATTTCAGCCCCTCTCCATGTGCTGTTGTTGCGAGGATACATTAATTAAGATTAATTCACAAAACTAGAATTAATTAAATTAATGATTTTTCAGTCGTTAATAGTAAGTGGCATGGTTGGTTATCATGAGGGAGGGGGGAGGGGTGTCATCGTGGTTTGCATTACCGGATATGTTAAAAGGAAATGGATTCAAGCACTTATTATTTTTAGTCGCGGGAAATAAAACAAAGATTTTTAAAAAATGTTTTGAATCCGACCGATTTCCATCGATTTTTTTGTAATTTTTTGAATAGCAATAATTCAGTACCTGTGATCCCTCATATATTCTAACAATTTTTAAAGTTAGTCTCCCTTTTTTCTTGTTAGAATAATAAATTCCTATTGAGAATTTAGTATTTTAATCAGATTTGTGGTTTGCAGTCAATTATAGACAATTTGTATTCAGTGCCATATTACGTATGCCTGATGTTTACGTACTGTATACTTAAAATTGTCCCGGTAGTACGACTTTTACAAATGGAAATAACAAGTACCGGTACATATTTAGATCCGCCACTGTCAGTCTTATTATGACGTACGTCAAAACGTAGACATGCAGTTTATGCGAAAGTTTTTTGGACCACACAGGACATTCGGTCCTGTGTAATCAATGAACACACAGGACCGAATCAAATTTTGTCAGACCGAAAAACCTAATGTAAAAAGTGAAACACGTGAACATGCAAAATCAAGGATTTTTTCTTTATTATACTAGTAATACTATTGATTTCTTTTACCAGGATCGCTCCCACATAATATTTCAGACATTCCATGTGGTTTTAATCACATTCATTTACGTATTTGGATTTGTGCGATATTTTTTACTTAATATAACAAACATTTTAATGACTCCACGTCAAAATAGTAAAGCTGAAAACCAGACACTGAGACATCGGACATTTCGGTCCGGTGTAAAAAATGATTCATCGGACCTGAGGCACTGCACATCGGTCAGGTCCGACTGTCCGATGTCTTTCGCATAGACTGGACATGATGTCACACATCATCTTAGCCTGCCTTTCATAAACATTTGCACTTCGTTAAACATTTCGCACTAATGGCGCACTGAATTTTGGAGCTAGGAGACCACAAGATTAGAATGATAATCCACATAAGTTAACAATCATATTCCAAGGTGTGACTTTGCGAGATCTCAGCCATTTTTGACAAGGGACTTCTGGAAATGGCGTCAAAAAATTTTCCTTGTTAGAAGTTTAGATTTAGCTCGGATTATTTCCTGCGCTCTAGTCGTTAGAGCTCGCAGTACGAGCCAGCGCAAATAAATAGATCTGATGTTTACAAATGACAACATATAGTTATACAACTTGGATAAAATTAAATCAAGTATGCTTTTCATTAAAACTGTTAATTTTTGTGGTGTCATTAGATAAATTGGACCTAACATGAACCGAATCGAAAATAACGGAATCGAAACCGAATCGAATCGAGCTAACCTTGAATCATCCTAGCCCTATGGGCCACGTCATTTTCATATCCATTGGTCCGAAGGGACTGTAAAAGTTCTCAAATGACCAGTAAACATTTAAGATGATGGCCCAAGTGACCAATGATTAAAAATAATTATTTCTAGTCCTGGTTATACATGGTGTAACATTAGCATTTTACAGGTTGGGAACACTTCCCCTATAGCGAGATATTCTCGCTAAAACCCAATTATCCCTCTCTAGCGAGAATAAATATATCCCGTACAACCGAGAAAAACACCCGTGGAATACGTCTCTTCGTGTTTCACGTGAAAAGAAGAAAAAGTGCTAAAATATGTGATACTTCTGCAAATATATTAATCAAAACAAAAACACTCACGATGTGTATTGGATTTCAGACTGCTTCTCTCTTACGCAGCAACTTTGATATGAAATTTCTTGACTACGTTGTCAATTTCATAGAAACAATTTGCTTCATGTTGGGTGTGTGTCGCACTTATTCAGCGTTGCACGGGATTTGCCATTATTTTCAATAAAGACACCAAAACACCTGTTTATGGTAATGTTTATTTCTCGCTAAAGATGGATAATCGCGTTTTAGCGAGAATATCTCGCTATAGGGTACAAGTGTTCGCAACCTGTTTTATAATTTTATAATAAGAGCTTTAAGAGTAGACCGAGTGAGACTCCCTAATCAATAAACCATAACGCCAACGGTTACTTTTCCCGGTCTGGTAAGATAAAAAGCATTTCTTTTATTCTTATTCAGTCTGTGTTAATGTCTTAAAAATTGTTACCTTTTGATTTTTCTTTAAAATTCGATGACTTGAAAAGTTGCACTTACACTTTCAAAACCGGAAATGAAGAATGACTTCTAAATGGTGAATGATTTCCATTACGAAAGCCGAAAGCCGGTTTCACAATATATATTTGTTCCAGTGTTGGGGAAACATTCTTAAAAATCAGTTTAAATATGAAATTGCTGTCAAATAATTCAACAATGAATGTAATATGTTATCTGTCTTCTCTGCCGGCATGAAAAAAAAATGGCATGGTGAAATCACGGAGTGTTTTCCCACAACACCGTACCCCCCCCCCCCCTGATAATTTTTTATGCCAATAATTTCTCTGAAATGTGTTAATTCCCTGTCTATCTCGTCTCTCTTTCGATTTATGTAACCGTTTCACGCTTTTTGTAAGCTTTAGAGGTCGGTCTCCTACCGGTATAATAAAACGCTTACCGGTAGAAAGCCCGGCAATCTAAGCTTACAAAAAGCGTGAAACGATTACATAAATCGAAAGAGGGGTGAGATAGACAGGGAATCCACATATTTCAGAAAAATTATCACCGCAAAAAAATCTGAAAAGTGGAGGGATAAGTAAGATCCATACTTCAGGTGCCTGTGGTAATACTTGCAATTATTCTATTAAAGCATTTCAGTTTTTGTTTTGCAAAATTATTTTCAGGGTTTGACACTAAGGCACGTCCGACCGACCGAGTCTACTAAATTATAGATAGGTCCGGTCGGGTAAAATGTCGATTTACTAGGTTTTATTTAAGAATGAAATATCTTATGATTTAAATAAGTTTCTTAAATTTGTTTATTTTTTAAACACGACCAGTCGGTCGTGTTTAAAAAATAAACAAATTTAAGAAACTTTACTTTAAATCAGAAGATATTTCATTCTTTAAAAAAAAAACTTTAAAGAGTTTGCGAGCAATTTTGAACCGCATGATGACATAATCTCTATTTTTAGTTCTAATATAAGTCGCGGTCGGAAGTGGTGTTCTACGACATCTACACAATGTTAATGTGTGTAAAGTTATGCTTTGGTTAAATAGAATTATTGAATTCCTTTTCATTAAAAAAAAAACCCAGTTCATTTAAATTGAGTATAAGAAAGTGTTTATCTTAATGAATTACGTCGTAAACAGCAATTTTTCGGTGTTTAGCCTACATATGTGCGGGAATGTCTATATTTAAAAACGAGTTCTCATCCTCAAGGAAAGCAAAAGATGTCCCAAGAAAGAGAAAAAAGGAAAACGCTGGGAAGAAACAAAGCAGGGCTTATGAAATAGAAACATTAAAAAAATATTAAGGTCATTTTATTCTAAATGGATTAAAGAATTTCCGTGCCGGTAAGATTTTAAAAAACCTGAAAATATGTTTGAAAGTAAAAGCATCAAATTGAATGACGAGACTAAAGATTTTTTTGAGACAATTAAATGCATTTTAGTTCAAACTTAATGTTTGTCATTTAAATTAAGTATTTAGGTATGGAGAATCTATCAGATTTTTTCTGGAAAGTTGGTCAGGGCTAGTGGATGTAAGGTCAGGTCTAGCAAAAATCATTTGAAGTAGCCCGATTGGTCTAGTGCTCAAATAAGTTAATGTCAAACCTTGAAATTTAACCTAAATTTATTTTTCTTGAATTTAAGAATGTGAAACGAAATGCAATTCAGTCGCGGGGTATTATCTAAATTGATGAATTTCAGTTTTGAAAATACATGTGCATAAAGGTATGAACTGCGACGCACTCCGTGAAGTATAAACCCCCGTAACTGGGGTCAACTTTCTCTATTCTTTATTTAGCACTGTGTTGTCACTATACAGCAGTCACAGTGTGGACGGGGCGTGGGTGTTTGGAGGAATTGAAAGAGATTCCGAACTTTTAAAAATTTATTTTTTTTGGTCAGTGTAGCAGACAGGACTGTAGATACCTTGGTGACTTCTTACGGATTTTGTTTCGTTGAATTTCTTTTTGACATCTTTTCTTGAGTCGATCACTGTCCAGGTCCCAGGTGTTATCCAATCAGCGCTCTTTTGTTTCGTTCAATTTCTTTTTGACATCTTTTCTTGAGTCGATCATTGTCCAGGTCCCAGGTGTTTTCCAATCAGCGCTCTTTTGTTTCGTTGAATTTCTTTTTGACATCTTTGTTATCCAATCAGCGCTCTTTTGTTTCGTTCACTTTCTTTTTGACATCTTTTCTTGGGTCGATCATTGTCCAGGTCCCAGGTGTTATCCAATCAGCGCTCTTTTGTTTCGTCTGTATCCCAAACATTTTTCACAGGATTCAACTTAGATGTAACTAATTTTTACTATTTTTCGTCAGCTGTCGTCTGACTAGGTTTTTGAGTTTGTCAGACCTATTTCTGAGTGTGATGTTGAATTCATTTCTTGTTTTGTTGTCCTGTGGGTTGTCCACATCAAATATTTTTCTTGGTGAACTCCACCCCATTGTGCTTCGGAGTGTATGTTTGTTCTCTGATGTTACTAGATGATGGTCACATGTACTATCAATATCAACAACAGTTACTCTCTTCATTGACATCAAGTATGGACCTTTTCAAAGACCTTCTCTCTAAGTGCGTATATGTAAGAAAAACTAAATGCATAGTCATGTAGAACAGAAAGGTCTGTACTAAAATTATAAATTTCATGATCCCGGGGGTAGAAGTTCCGAATTCAGGACGGGGCCAAACTTGACATACATGTATAGTGTTTCGTGTTGAATATTTAAATAACATTTTTTCCTTTATGCTATTAATACTAAATTTAAATTAAATGTAGAGTAATTTGAGAGATTCCTTTAATTTTGCTGATACTGTATAAATGCATATTTAGATATTTAGGAAAAGCAGAAAGGGGTGTACCATCATTGTGAATTTCGGAACCCCAGGATTCTGACTCTAGGACGGTTCTGAAATAATCATTATAGTGTTAATATAACATTACATGCATGTGTATTATACATATATTTATATCAGTACTGCTGCTGAGTATTTACGACGGCGTATTCGTGCCAATTTACCTAGCAGAAAAAATAAAAATAAATCGTTTCTACGATTTATTAAATCGTAGAAACGATTTTAAAAGTCGTTTCTACGATTTAGAAAGTCGTTTCTACGATTTAAAAAGTCGTTTCTACGATTTAGAAAATCGGACTTTTTAAATCGTTTCTACGATTTAATAAATCGTAGAAACGATCTATTTTTATTTTTATTTTCTGCTAGGTAAATTGGCACGAATACGCCGTCGTAAGTATTACAATATACATGCATTTACATTCACTGAATCTTTTCTCTTATATTTCTTTTGAAATTGACATAGCTTTCATCATGCAATAGATACATGTTTGTTGCAAACTAGTTCGATCCGGTTTTCTAGTACCACTTGTCTGCAAAATCATTACCAAATATGGAGTGTCATCAAGGTGCATTGGCTGTTCCATTTAACGTAAGAAACGGGTCAACCATGTGATATTTCAGATCTTAATTCTAGTCTATATTTTTAAATAATACAAATAGTATAAATATAAACAATAAAATGTCCTTTTTTTGTTGTTTCATCGGGTGAAGGCGGGTAGCATTGCAGAAAAAATGCATAAACAGCGCTAGCGTAAACGCGTAATGTTAGCTACCTTCATCACCCGATGAAACAACAAAGAAAGCATTTTATTGTTTGATGAGCAGGAAAATTATAGATTTCGCAGTCCTTGGGGGTAGTGATACTTGGATAACCGATAAGGCCTTCGGGCTCTCTTCTCTAGTTCAAAAATAGTTTTAGTAGAAAGCAATCTGATTTTTTTTTTTTTTTAAAACTGCTCGACTCGAATCCACTATCTACAGGTTAGTAGTGGATACTTTAACCTACTGAGCTACCTAGCTAAGCAATCAGGTTACACATGTATTGCTGATATTCATATTGTTATTCATGTTTCAATAGGAAGTCAATCGTTATGACTATTTATTATTCATCTTAAGTTACAGTTTTACTGGTTAAAGGGACTGGTTCACGATTTTTTAACAAAATATTTTTTATTTTTTATGTGAAACATTAAGAATATAACTCATTTAATGTTGACAGCCAACATTTTGAACTTCTGAATGCAAAAATAAAAGCAATATTTTAGCCTTAAATCTGTGTTATGTAAACAAAGACTCGAGTCTTTTCATGTATACAAACACACCAGTGAAATGTTAATTTTGTAATATAAAGCATCTGAATTTTGCATAGTCACAAATTTTAACCTTTAGATGACACATTTTACCCGAAGAATGCTTGAAATGTGAAAGACATAAAACACTTAGATCGATAACCATTTCTTTTGAAAATTTCTTAAACAACAACATACCGCAATCTTTGTTTACAAAACAAAAAATGAACCCTTTAAAATGAGCTTCTGTGATAATGTTTAATTTTTGTGTGAAATCTTTTAAACACATTAGACAGTAGATTCTGATCATCAAAAGTGAAAAACAAAATTTTGGGGGAAATCGTGAATCAGTCCCTTTTAAGTTTGATATAAGTACTGGAAATGAATATTCAAAAGACAGAATCCATGGATTTTCAGAGGGGTGGGTAAGGGACTGTGGGTCCAAACATCAGCTGCTGTGGTTCAACTTGTGGAATTGTTTTTAGATATACATGTATTGAATAATATGAATATAAATAACGTTAGTCTTTTAATTTTCATTTTTTCCGCATCTAGAGAATGGGTTTTTGTGGTGGTCTCTTAGCTGCTGTGTATTAGAATTTTCAAAGGGAGGTGTGCTGTTTCTGTCCAAGAAGGTGAATTGCAACCCCCACAATGGGACTTGTATGTTACTTTATTTAGGGGTTTGTGCAACCCCCACAATGGGACTTGTATGTTACTTTATTTAGGGGTTTGAGCAACCCCCACAATGGGACTTGTATGTTACTTTATTTAGGGGATTGTGCCACCTCCACAATGGGACTAGTATGTTACTAACTAATACCTACATTGTACATGTATATTTCAGATAGCAGTCATCCTTTAGATCAATAAAGAAGAAAGATATAGATGTTTATTTATGACTGCTATGGTACATCATTGTCATATCTACTACCAGGTTCAGCGCCTCCAACGCACCTCACAGTAACATTCACACTAGTCTTCTGGACATAACTCTTCCAGCCTCAACAAATTTGCTTCCCCACTCCCAGTGACATTACCGGTGCGAGAGCCTGGTTCGGACTTACATACCAGGATGCATTTGCCATGATACAACAAATGAAGCCTTTCCGTGCACTTTTGAAACCATCAACACCATTTGTTTGGACAGATGAATTTGACAAGGTCTTCCACCGGTATAAGAAATTATCACAGAGGAAATGAAAGAAGGTGTGCGGCTATTTGACCCTGATCGACCGACCTGCCTTGCCACTGATTGGTCTGTTGATGGCATTGGCTTCTTCATGATGCAGAAGTATTATCAATGTGCTGAAGACTTCTGCTTGTTGCAATGATGGCTGGAAACTATGCTTAGTTGGAAGCAGGTTTACACACATTGTTGATATAGATCACAAACCTCTTCTACAGATACTGAATGATAAGTCACCCACTGACATTGCTAACAGACGATTACTCAACCTCAAAGAGAAAACTCTTGGATACAGGTTCACAATCGTACATGTGCCTGGGAGGAAACACGTGGGTCCAGATGCAGCCTCCAGACACCCTATCGACCAACCCACTCGCCTTCCCCTACCAAGAGAACCACCAAAGCTTGATCGATCATCTCAACATGATGGTATCTCGCCACGACACCCTGGCAAGCCTATATCAGCATGCGACTAATAATGATACAGCTAAGGGCACTCCCACTGCTGCCGCAGCCACTGACACCCTGAAATCTATCAGCACAGTGGTCACATGGGATATGGTTCACAAGGCCACAGCATCTGACACAATACTTCTTAAGCTATAAATACATCACTTGGAAACAGGTTTTCCAGATGAGATCAGAGAGATGTCTACAACGTTACGGCCTTGCCATCGCTATGCAGCTAGTCTGTGTGTTGTGGGTGGTGTAGTACTCTTGGGCCAACGAATTATCATCTCACCTGTCCTTCGTACATCAATCCCCAATGCACTCCACGCAGCCCACCAAGGTATCAGCAGAACGTGTCATGGACTCTGTATTTTGGCCTGATATCACTGTAGACATTGCTAGAATGAGAGACCAGTGTGCACATTGCCATCAGATGGCCAAGTCCAACCCAGTGCAACCTCCATCCGATATTACATCCCCAGACTATCCTTTCCAGTTGATCTGCAGTGACTATTTCACTTTCAATGGCAAATATTATGTTGTTATTGTGGACAGGTATTCGAAGTGGCCTATGGTGCACAGGCAGAGGGTTTAATCTAATGGCTACGCAAGACATTCGTGACATTTGGCATCCCAGAAGAGCTGACTTGTAAACCTTGTTCGACAGCTATCCCACATGCAAACTGCAGGGCGGAACTGGCTGTGAAAACTGAGAAACGTATCGTCACGGACAACGTATCCTCACAGGATCCCCGGATGTGAATAAGTTCCAGAGAGCATTGCTGATGTATCGCAACTCAATAGATCCAGAGACTAAATCTTCCCCAGCATTGATCTTATTTGGACGCCTCATCCGTGATGCCATTCCATTTCTGATGGGCAGATACTCCCCTCACGATACGTGGAAAGAACTGCTCTCGCATCGTGAAACGGCACTTGCTCGACGACACTCAAAGGAACATGAAAAAAGGGATGAACAGACTCAAAAGTTACCACCACTGAAAGTAGGGTATCATGTCTACTTACAAAATTTAGTTGGCAATCATCCCAGGAGATGGGAATGCATTGGGGTCGTTATCGAGATTTTCCAATATCAACAGTATGTTGTCCAAGTTTAAGATACAAGCCATGTCACGATTCGCAACCGCCAACACCTTAAAGAAAGTTCACCCCTTCCATAGCCAGCAGACAAAGGATATATATGTAGCACCGACTTCAGATGTGGAACAGTCCACGGATGCGGTCTCCAAAATACACCCCCCGTTTGAGACAGCAGTGTCAAAGGTGACACAGCCTTCATTTCAGTCACCATCACCATGTAGACCACAGTCACCATGTGTGCTACCGCCACAACCAGGACAGGTACTCTGCAATTTCCCTTACAGACAGCTCCAGCACCCAAACAACTGATCACACTCCTCCACCTGACGAGCCAGCTATGGAACAGACACCACATACACCTGTCAGGGATGTGTCATCTGCGACCCGAGTACCACTTGCTCTCGCTCGTCTTAGGCCTCACAACACAGCCGAAGTCAAGGAACTTTTATCACCACAAAGACCTAACCGTCGTAGCAGTGCCCGAGTACCCAGAGACAGTGATGAATAAGAATTGTTTTGTATAAACAGTATATGTTTCAGAAACATTCAGTGACATTTATAATGATTCTTGTAATCTCTTTGTCTTCTTATTTTTATATAATGTGTGTTTGCATTTTCCTGTGTTAGTTTTATAGGTACCATTTGGACAAATGTGGTCAGGTTTTCAGTGTTGTGTATACCCTAAAATAAACCTTGACCCTGGGGGAGGAGGTAGCTAATAACTATATTGTACATGTATATTTTAGGTAGCAATCATCCTTTTCCATACTCTTACAAATTGAAACATGTAAAGGGTTTTCCAGCACGAGGGGAAGGGAGTTTTTTCTAATTATTTTATTATTTCATTGTTATGGCATGTTGTCATTATGCAGGTGAATGTTGTTGCGATAAAATAAAATTTCATCCTTTAGATCAATAAAGAAGGAAGATATAGATGTTTATTTAGTTAGTATAAATAGAGTTTGTGCAACCCCCACAATGGTACTCGTGTGTTACTTTATTTAGGGATGGGACTCGTATGTTACTTTATTTAGAGATTCGACTCGTGTGTTACTGTATTTAGTTTGTGCAACCCCTACAATGGGACTCGTGTGTTACTTTATTTAGGGATGGAACTCATGTGTTACTTTATTTAGGGATGGGACTCGTGTGTTACTTTATTTAGGGATGGGACTCGTGTGTTACTATATTTAGTAGTAATATGCTTGTTGGAAGAGAATATTTCTTTAAAATTTGCCCTTTTGAGTCTAACAAGAAAACTTAGTGCTCCCCATCCCTTTTTTCCTGCATCCCTTGCTTCTTCGTGCACTTTTTCGAAAAATGCCTTTCTTTCGTCCGTCTGGGCATACATTGTGAAATATAATCAAAGTTAAAACTGAAGGTTGATCTTACACTGATACTATAGTGTCTACTCTTGGACCAAGAATGAAACAGATCTTGACAGCCTGAGACTTTACAAGCTTTGAAAAAGTTGTTACACGTCATGACCTACGTCACATTGGGGGTGTTACGTCACTGATAAATAGTACTTCACACATTGTCGGGTTTACCTTTACCATAAAAACTATGATGATAAAAAAGTCAACAATTCATCATATTAGCTTTACAAAAAGATTTTAAATATATACAAACGTTGAACTGGTATTAGGGCAGTTGGGGATATACATTTTTGTATCAAGACGAAGTTTCTATGAACAAGCTATCTAATGAATTATTAGACCTTGAAAGTTGGTGAAGGCTAGTCAAGGTCACACATATTAGATACCTTTTGATCAGTCGTCCCTTGCGAGATTTTTTCACTCGTATGAGTCGTCAACAAATACCGGTAAAGGACTTTAAACGACACTAGTGCCGGGCACTTGGCAAAGGAACAGTCACTACATATGATAGGTTTGACGCCAGATGCGGAGCTGGGAACGAGAACCGAACCATTACCTCATGATTACGACCTTTTGGATGGTGCCCTAAGAAATGTTAAGGCATTAAGTGCTTTTCATAAAAAAAATTTTTATTAATGCTAAAGGACAGTCACTCTGACTGACTCTGAGTCTCATTGAATTAAATGAACTTTCTGCTTAAAAATAATTATACATTACACCTTATGTGAATTTTACTATATGATTTGGGGGGGGGGGGGGGATATACGGCCTTGTGTATATTGCAAGCCGTTTTACTTTTTATTTGAAATATCTCTTAACCTTGAGAAATATATCTTTGACTTTGAGAGATATCTCTTTAACTTTGAAATATATATATTTTTTTTAACTTTGAGAGATATATTTTAAAGTTAGAGATATTTATAGCTCGCCATTTTACTATTTATTCGAAAAAGAGATATCTCTTTAATCTGGAGAGATGTCTCCCTAATTTAAAGAGATACTCTTTAAGCTTAAGAGATATATATTTAAAGTGAGAGATATCTCTTTAATTTGGAGAGATATCTCCCTAATTTAAAGAGATACTCTTTAAGGTTAAGAGATATATATTTAAAGTGAGAGATATCTCTTTAAATTAGAGATATGTCTCTTAGTTTAAGATATATCTCTTTCACTTAGAGATATATCTCTTTGACTTTGAAAGACATCTCTTTAAAGGACACATCTCGTGTTTTCAAAGTATACAGAATTATATGCATTTTGTCTTCCTTATGCTTATAGAAATTAATTGTAATAGTTCGTTCGCTGAAGTATTGCGATAATTAGCCACAATACGGACTTAAATCTAAGCCCCGATTTCAAAAAGCCTAGTTAATTAAGATAGGTAGGCACGTGGTACAGTGACGTCATATGCGACCTTCGTCGATCAACTTGTTGTAAAAGTAGTGTTAGATATTTTTAAAAACTCGGGTTTTAGGAGCCTAATTTATTTACCATGGATAACATTTATTTCGATGTTGACAAATTTCCCGAGTCTTATATCTTTTGGCCACCAGTGCATACAAATAGCGACCCAAACGTATATGGAGCGCCAAATTAACATAAACTCAAATAATTGAAGATATCTTCAATTATTTGAAGATATCATTAATTCATTTGATGCGCGCAACAATTGAATTAAAGATATCTTCAAATAATTAATGATATCTTCAATTCTGAATTATTGCATTAAATCAATTGATGGGAGCAATAATTGAATTGATGCGTGTATTAATTCATTTGATGAGAGCAATAATGGATTTAATGCGCGCATTAATTCAATTATTGCTCTCTTCAATTGAATTAATGATATCTTTAATTCATTTGAAGAGAACAATAATTCTTTTAGAGAGAGCAACTATATAATTAAAGATATCTTCAATTCAACATATCCACAATTGAATTAATGATATCTTTAATTGAATTGTTGCTCTCTTTAAAAGAATTGATGCGCGCATTAATTCCTTATACAAAAGCATTGTAAATGATTTAAAGATATCTTCAATTGAATTAAAGAGATCATCAAATTATTTATACCGAGCTCTAAATTAATTATTGCGAGCAATATTTCTACTAAATTGATGTTCTCATCAAATGAATTGAAGAGAGCAATAATTGAATTAATGCGCGCATCAAATCTATTATTGCTCTCATTAATTGAATTAATGCGCGCATCAATTGAATTGAAGAGAGCAATAATTGAATTAATGCGCGCATTAAATCAATTATTGCTCTCATTAATTCAATTGATGCGCGCATTAATTCAATTGATGAGAGCAGTAATTGAATTGAAGCGCGCATTAATTCATTTGATGAGAGCAATAATTGATTTAATGCGCGCATTAATTCAATTAAAGAGAGCAATAATTGAATTGATGATATCTTCAAATAATTGAAGATATCTTCAATTATTTGAGTTTATGTTAATTTGGCGCTCCATAAACGTAGCGTGGAAAGCGAGTATGAAATCTGCATAAATTTGCGAGTAAATAATGCTTACATGGGATCACTGTTTAAACACTATTTGGTAATGCCATTTCTGTAAACAACTGTAATCAGCGTTGTTGCTTTTCTAAAATAAACAGTGCAATTATTATTAAATTTATTTTTGGAGAAGTTAGATAGGCCTAAATTATGATACGATTATGTATCATTGACAACTAGGCCTACTGTCACGGGTGCATTTCGAAAATAAATAAATAAATGTTTATTCGGTATATACAACCACTGCCGATCACGGGGATCGAACTCGGGTCGCAGCGGTGAGAAACGAGAGCGCTACCTCTAGATCTGCGATCTGCAACACCTGCCACATAACACAATTTTGGAGTCCCGAGGGAATCCGGGTTAGAATAGGTCCTCAGTACCCCTTACTTGTCGTAAGAAGCGACTAAAAGGGGAGGTCCTTCGGATGAGACAGCAAAAAACGAGGCTCCGTGTCACAGCAGGTGTGGCACGATAAAGATCTCACCCTGCTCAAAGGCCGTAAGCGCCGAGCATAGGCCTAAATGTTGCGGTCCTTCATCGGCAATGTTGACGTCTCCATATGGGTGAAAAATTCTCGAGAGGAACGTCAAAGGATAAATTTTAAAAATCAAGACAGATATTTCTTTCAGTTAGAGAAATATATCTCTTGAATAGAGATATCTTTTCTGTTTTAAGAGCAATCTTTCATTCAAAATCTTATAAAGATGTCTCACAAAGCAGGGAAGGATCCAGGAATTGCGGTTACGGGGGGCGCCACTTTATGAGGGAGGGGTCTGGGGGCGAAGCCCTGGTGGGGGCACAGGGGGCAAAGCCCCCGAAAGCTCCTGGATTTTACATATTTCATAGGATTTGAAATATATCTCCTATTTAATCTTTTGTACTATTTTCTATCATTTTTTATGAGGTGAAATTAATAAAATGACGCAAATTTTAAGGAGTTTTGAAAAAAATTAAGTTCTCCCAATAAAGTAATTCAAGAAATCAATAGATTTTGTCGTTTATTTCACCGGGAGTGGAAGAAATTATTGCTTCTTACATTGTTTAGTACATTTTTCTAAACAAGATACCACGATTTACCTTAAGTTTGAAAATTTTAGAGGGGCTGCGCCCCCCCCCCCCCCTTAAATCCGCCACTGTAAAGTGAAAGAGATATCTCGTTAAATGAAAGAGATATCTCTTTATCTTTTAAAAAAGAGATATCTCTCTTCTTCTTCTTCTTCTTCTTCTTCCAATTGCTGGCCTCCTTCAACTCATTGAATATTTTGCCAGTTTGTGAGTGTACGCATGTGGTTAAAAACAGGGTAAAAACAGTCTATTTAGTGGTGGAAAAGATTGTTCACTTGAGATTTGAACATCTCAAGTGATGCTGCTGAGGTGATATCCGGAGGCAGGTTGTTCCAGTCCCGCACCGTGTTGATGAAGAATGACCATTTCCTGCAGTCCTTCCTCGCTGATGGTAATGCGAGTGTATGGAGTGAGGGAGATATCTTTTTAAGTGAAAGAGATATTTCTCAAACTAAGATATATACCTCTCTACTTTAAAGAGATATATCTCTTTAATTTAGAAAGACACCCCTCAAAGTTAAAGAGATATATATCTTTTTCGAATGAATAGTAAAACGGCTGGCCATACTTGTAATTAAACAAGGTACTCTCCTCGCCTTTGCTATATGTAAGTGAAAGCTCGTATTTTGGAGAGAACAAGACACTTCGTTCTAGAAACAAACTCAATTTCTATGTACACAATATGTTTTGTGCCAAGTTAACATAACGTGTAGATAGGAATATACATGGCACAAACTCCAGTTTCACCCCCTTTTTTAATCGCTCTAGATATATATAATCCCTTTTCTACCGAATTTTTAAAACCGTTCTTTTTGTTTTAAATCGTTATAATATCCCCCCCCCCCCCCCCCCCCATTAAATAGCGATTTGAGTAACTCATTCTAATTAGTTCATAACGATTTGAGTAATTTATCTTAATCGTTAGATCGTAATTTTTGTAACGATTTGAGTAATCGTTGAAATCATTCTAACGATTTTATTTAGTTTATTCTATTCAAATGGCACGAATACACTGTCGTATATCTTACATTAAGCTATTGTGACAACGTTTGCCTTTTTAAAAAATAAGTTAAAAGGAAAAGTCGCTACCGGTGATAAACACCAACGTTGTTCCATAGGTTGAGAATATCGGTGAAGCAGGAATATAGTATGGCCGATGTCTGGCAGGAGAAGAATGCCTTTATTCCAACCAATCATCGGCTATATAGTGTTGATTTTGTCATCATTCACAGGTAAGATCATCCAACAAAATAATTCCTATAACAATTATCATTGAAATTCTAAAATTCTCTCTATTTCAGACAGACATTGACACACAGTATTAAAATAATTATCATAAATGCAGGTTATTTTTAGTTCATGCAAAAAGACTTTCGACTTAAAATTCATTTGTGATTACAGTTATTTTATTAATTGAGTTCAATTTGATAGTTACTTTGGTAAATGATAACCATGTCAGAGTGGCACTCGTAAATATAGGCCCAGTAACCGTGCACCAAAGGTCATATTATGTCGCTTGTCTAGACGGCTGTTAGGAACACCTCTGGAGTTGTCCTAATTTGCAATACACAAGATTTAACATAATAGTTCGTAAACACAGACTTGATAAAAAGACAATGAATGGCGTGTAAAATGACAAACAGAGTAAGCAATAGTTTTGTTCTCGGTGTCATAAATAATGATGTTGAAAACGTGGAAGTGTGAAGGGAGGGTGTGCATAACATCTCTGTGAAAGAAGGGAAGTTTATTTTGCCTATAGATCTAGCTACACCCCAGTTAATGATAACTACATGCAGTGTGTGTGTGTGTGTGGAGTGCTATATGTGTCTGTGTGTGTGTGTGTGTGTGTGTGTGTGTGATTTTGTTACTGGTCAGCTTACATGTAAAATATGCACATGGGTGGCTTTTCTCAGTTTTTAAAATCAAACTATACTTTCTTAAGTATGAAATCTTCAAATTGACTTTTTACGAAATATTTACTCTCCCCTAATAGAAAGACCAGCAGTTGCTATACTGTTTAGTTAACTACTAAGATGGGATGTGTGTTTGTCCTCATTTAGTGGTACTTTGGATGTGTAAGTGGGACAGATCGAGCACATCTGTACTGAAGTCTGTGAGGAAGAGGAAAAATCTGAAATGAAGGAAATAATGACACATGATTGAAATGATGTTTTACTAACATACGAGTGCCATGATATCCTGATTATATAATATTACACACAAGCAACAAAACACTGTGATATACGTGTAATGAATGTTAATTATACATGTATTTTCATGTTAATTCCCTTGATTGGTGATGTGGTTTGTTTTTCATTAATCAAATCCAGGTGATTAAAGTGTATTTACACATGTGTGGTGACAAGCATTTGTCCAACCATATCTGGAAACAAATTCTTCTTGTTCCAATTAATGAATATGAGAGTTCTCTATTGGGGAAAAAGTTGGACACATTGGGCGTTCAGTGAAAGGAGGCAAAGGGAAATAATTCAAATGACTGCATGTGGCAAATGTATAATTTTGTATCAATATGAATTTAATTAATGCAGAAATTACGATATGGGAATTTGTTAATAATGATTGTATAGTTTTGAAGCTTTGTGATTGGTCGAGATCCAATTAACTAGAAAAGGTAGAACTTTATATTCACCCCATGTGCCTTCGAGGTGAATATAACATTTTTAGGTCACTTGACTGAGTCATTTAGGTGACATTACCATTGGTCTTTGTCCGTCATTGTGGGTTGTGCGTCTTCCATTAACAATTGAATATTTTAAACTTTTTTTTACACTACCAGGCTAATTGTCATCAAATTGATAAGTATGATATTGGGGTATAAAGTGAACATAAATTGTGATTTTCGTAATCATTGTACTGCTGGGCAGAAACTGCTAAAAATTGCAAAATTTTCAAAAATTATCTTCTCCACTCCTGCACATGTTACTATAAACTAAATGCATGGTTAGGAAGGGCAAGAAGCCTTCTACCAAAATTATGCTTTATCATGACCCCCAGGGCAGGGATTCTACCTCAAGGAAGGGGCCAAAATGGTCGAAGAAAAAATATGTACTTAATCTTTGAAAAACCTTTTCTCTACTCCTTCACTTTTGAAAGTATAAAAAACTAAATGCATGGTTAATAAAGAGCAGGAGGCTCTTTACAAAAATTGTGTTTTTCATGAGTGCAAATGCAGGAGTTCTGCCTCTTGGATTGTGCCAAAATGGTCATTATTGTGAAAATGTACATAAATGTAAGAAAATCTTTTTCTCTATCCCTTTACATCTTGAAGTATAGAAAAGTGAATGCATGGTGAAGAAGAGCACAAGGCCCTCTACAAAAACTGTGAAATTCATGGCCCCCTGGGTTCAGGCCATAGGATGGGGGTTAGTTGGTAATACATTGCAATTTTGAAAATCTTCTTGTGGTCTAATGAAAACTTGCTTTTCTAATCAATTTCAACTAGGTCTTTCACCCTGGCTGCAAACAAAGATGGTCAACCAAGTATTGTTTTGTAAGCCCTAGTAGCTGGTTTTGATGTTTTAAATTATTCAATCATATGATAAAACAATTACTGACATTTTCTTGGTCAATACGATGCTTAACTACCCTCAAAGTACAGAATTCACCTTGCTCTCTGGACTTGGTGAATATTGCACTTCTAACCCTCTTATATAAACTAAATAATGTCAATGATTGTATAATGTAATTCTGAGTAATGTACAAACTAAGTCTACTTTGTTACAGGCACAGCCATGATAACATAGAGTTTTACACAGTACCTCTTTGCTGCATTGGTTGGTTAAAATTGAGGCACATTTATTTATATGTATACCAGGGTATTTCAGCATTAAAAGCCTTGTGTATAGAGCTTTGAATTTGTTTATTTTCATGGTTAACTTTCTAAATTGATTTTCATGCCATTTGAATTCATTTTAAGTAAATGTTTAGACTATATATTCACTGCGATTCTAATTTCTCAGTTTTGACCTTCAGTGCATATAACAAGAATCAAAATTAGTGAGAAAAAGACTAAATTTACAATATTCATAGCAATATAGAAAATTATATTGTTATATTTGATAGTTATCAGCATAGAGTTGTCAACTATGTAGAGAATTTATTGTTACGTTTTTATTTTGTGATCAACAACAGTGTCATTCAATCAGATTATATCTAAAACATTTATTAAGAAGTCATTAAACTTTAATTATGTCGAGTTTTTTTTAGTAGTTGCTTCTTGTTCCCTATTCAAGACATCTCATATGCATTTGAATTCCATTCATGAAAAATGCTGTGATAAACAGAGCTTGAATTCATGTTTTTGTTTAAACATTGAATCAGTAGGGTATTACAAATTGTAAGGTTAATCATGAAATTAGTCCTTTTGACTCTCACAAGTGCATATTGGAATTTCACATTTACATCATAATAATGTAAATTTTGTATAAATTATCTTAAAAAATGAAGAAATTGACTTAAAGGGAGATAATCATTATTTTTAGACAATCATGATTTTTAAAGATTTTTTGCATATTATTGTCTATGTCAAAATGAACATGCCAAAAATCCTGCCGATGCATTGGTGACACTCATGAGTAATTATGCCAGTCATCTGCACATGCTCTTTTGCTTTGGAGTTGATTGAGAAGGAAATTTCATGGATATAAAATTGTAACAATATACTAAGGAAAGAGAAAATTTCAGACTGCAATACGCAATTTCCGAGTTGCCCAATAGTTCTTTCCCTTTGTGGAACTCTTAAGCACAGTGAGACGCAAAATATACTATCGTCCACACACGATGGGTACAAATGCATGCTTATCGCTGTCTTCATATATTGCCTAAAGGCCGATTATCAAGACATATGCAACCACCCAAACAGCAGGGACACATAATATTAGTGAGTTTATTAGTATTTAATGATAAAATAGCTCAAACAAAAATCAATATTCACCTATTTTCTTTGATTAAAATATCACTTGCACAGAAGAGCTGAAATCTCGGAAGTTGCGTATTGGAACCAACCTTAGACCCCTGCATTACTAGTCAGGTGCTCTTACCATTGAGCTACCCAGACTGATATCCATGGCCCTAATATAATATATACATATAGGCCTAACTACTACATTTAACACAACAAACAACCCAGATTCTTTTGCCCCATGACAGGACTTTCACCTGAAGTCTATGGGTAGTCAACAGCACCAAATATAATATAGGAAAGGAAAAAATCTATGGCTGGACCCTGGAATTGAACCCAGGACCCCAGTATTACTAGTCAGGTGTTATAACCACTGAGTTACCCAGTCCGATATCCACGGTCCATATAACCCTAACTACTACAAAATAAAAAAAATAATTTTAATTTAAAGTCTTAATGTACTTTGACTTATTTTAATTGATTGTGTTTGGTTCATACCTGTTGAGAAATTGTGAAATCATGAGATGTCAATTACTCTGTCAATTTCTACATTACCTTGTGGTATTTCAGTTTAGATATGGACTATCTATTGTATACAATATAGAACAGGGGTAGTTTTAGCTGGATTCTGTGCTTTGAGGTGTTTGTACTTGATTAGTGTAAAGAACATTATCGAAACTAGGTCACCCACATTCTCCTTAAAATGAATCAATGTTGGATGAATATCGAATCAAAATACACCGACTAAAAAAAATTGTTTTATCAAGCCTGGGGGATGCATATGTAAACATTTTGAAATCATTTTGGATTCTTTTGTATGCATACTTCCCTTTTTCATTCAGGATCAATCACGAAATTGTGGAATATTCTCCTCTGTTTTGGGCTGTAGGGCACTGCCCTCCAGCTTCACTTGGTAGGAGCAGATATTATAGTTTGATTTATCGTTTTATAAATATTTATTCTGTGTGTTTTCATTCAGTGGCATAAAAAACAAGACAAGAAATCATTTCCAATATAGATCAAGATTTAAGAAAGATTTTGATATTGGCCCGAGATGGAAGGTTTGTGGGCATATTGTGTAATGCCAGTATGACTGACTAGCTGTTTCTTGTCGCACCGTGCAAGAGAAAACCATCATATATGCTTATTTAAATTTTATTCATCGAACATTTATGTAATGGGTAGGTATAGTGCTTTTATGTAATAATTTTATTGATTGTGCATTAGAACTTGGTTATCTTGATATTCTAGTAGAAATTTACTTTAATTAGGACAACTTAACTTTGCCAGCAATCCCAATGCTGTTGGATATTCATCATATTCAGTGATTGGGAAGGCCATGCGCCCTGCGCCATAGTTCCATTCTGGTGTAAATTGGCGCATTAAATTATTTAATTCATGCGCCAAAGTGCGCATTCATTATCGATTATAACTTGCGTTTTTTTCTCTAGAAGTAAATTGGGTACGACTTACTTATTTTTTGTACTTTCATTTTTAATTCCTATATGTATTCTGATACACCGAATCAATACGTACAAATCAAAATAGATAACCAATAAACTATCTCCTCTTACACCACGTCTCATCATGTCTTCTTATATGCTTATTCTTTAGCGTTTAAGCTTCGGAAGTCCAAGGACATATATAGAACAACAGAAAGTGAAAACAAAATAATAATGAAAAAAAAAAACGAGAGACCGTCTTCAAATACCAATGCCGATAAAAGCAATGATACTGTTGAGAAGGGGACATTGAAACAAAGAAGAAACATTTTCAAGAGCGGTGGAAAGATCATGGTCATGGTGCAGTTTCAATTAAAACAATAATGTTGAACATCTGAAAATACAGCAGGATATCCCAGGAAGTCCCGAGACAAAATCCCAGGATTTATCAGGATTGTCCTGAAAAGTCCTGCTTTTTTGAAACTGAGATTGACAAGGAATTAGAGGGACGGTATTGGCAGTGGGACATTTCAGGACTTTTAAGGATAATTTCCCCATTGAAAATACAGCAGGATATCCCAGGAAGTCCCAAGACAAAATCCCAGGATTTATCAGGATTGTCCTGAAAAGTCCTGCTTTTTTGAAACTGAGATTGACAAGGAATTAGAGGGACGGTATTGGCAGTGGGACATTTCTGGACTTTTAAGGATAATTTCCCCATTGAAAATACAGCAGGATATCCCAGGAAGTCCCAAGACAAAATCCCAGGATTTATCAGGATTGTCCTGAAAAGTCCTGCTTTTTTGAAACTGAGATTGACAAGGAATTAGAGGGACGGTATTGGCAGTGGGACATTTCAGGACTTTTAAGGATAATTTGAACACTTAAATTTGCCTTTTATAGTCCTGCAAAGTCTCACTTAATCCTGCAATCTGAAAGGGGAAAAAGTGGGATTATTCTGGACATGTCTTGGAAAGTCCCAGTAGACAGGACTGGGATTTTGCAGGATTTTATTGGATCTCCCTAAAAATCCTGCTTTTTGAGTTGATGCAGGACTCCTGGAAAGTCCCAATTTATCCTACTAACCTGTTTTGGTCTTTAACCCTACTGTGGAATAAAACTCGAGATCCAGGATATGTGATATCTTTTCTGTAAAAGTGGCAATTAAGAATGAAATTACGAATCAAAATGATAATCTGATAATAAAATTTATTTAACATACATATACATAAATTTCAGCAATACTTATATGAACTTCCAAAGCAAGTACTTTGAAAAGTTCATTTAAATTATGGCTGGGGTGAGCTAAAAAGCACTATTTCTTACGTAAACAAATAATTAAACAAGAGGTCCATGGGCCACATCGCTCACCTTAGTCATCTTGGTCCATATTTAAAGATTTCCCATATACTTGTATGTAAAACTTTTGTCCCTATAATGTGGCCAAAACCTATCCTTGGGGGCCACGATTCAGGGTTGTCACTAGAAAATATTGAAGACGAGTCCCGGTATCATGGTTTGTAAGCAGCTTGAGTCCCATGAAAATTTGATGAGTCCCATGAAAGTTGAATTAAAGAGTCATTTAGATTTTTCCTACACCTTTATTTATACCGAGTGAACACAAGCTAATGTCGTACCTCTGTTCACTTTCATCTTCAACAAATGACAAAAATCAGTTAATTTTCGTCTAGCCCATGCATAACAGTGCAGTGATCACTTTGTACACATGAAATTAAAAGTAATCATTCACGACTCGGTCTCATACAACTAATTGCCCATTGCAAACAGAATTACTTCCCCGAATCCTCTATCATCGTTACAACCCTATTCAGTATTAAACAAAATTTTAATTAAATAATTATTGTGATAAAATAGATGCGTACTAATTTTGTTTGTAAAATGATGTAAAATCTACCAAAGTTTACAAACTACGCTACTTTCAATTCCAATAAAAATGGCTACCGGAAGACAAACATTTATAATTAAATATAGATCCTGATTTGTAAAAAAAAGAAAAAGAAACATATATAAATAACTGCCTGTGAGTGGCAAAATGTTTTTTTACTTTGTATCTAAATTTCAATATTATATTCTAATTTGCACCTAATTGACTGCACTAAACAAACAAGTCGGATTGGGACACAGTGAACTCGGTGGTATCATCTCGGTTCACATTAGAGCGTAACGTTTTACCTAGATTTTTTCCTATGAGTTTTAATTAATACACAAATCAGGGCTTCTAAGTAAAATTATGATTTTTACTCAGAGTCCGAGACACGTCTGCGGGACTCGCCATATCAGACAAACCCCAATGAAATTTCTGTGATCCTATTCTTGCGTTAGTGACAACCATGTGAATTTTACAAACTTGAGTCTACACTATGTCGGGAAGCTTTCATGTAAATCTCAGCTTTTCTGGCCAAGTGTTTCTTGAGAAGACAATTTTCATAAAGATTTTCCCTGTATATTTGTAAGTAAACCCCCCCCCCCCCGGTCATTGGTTTTAACAAACTTGAATCTGTACTATGTCAGGAGGCTTTCATGTAAATTTCAGCTTCTCTGTCCCAGTGGTTCTTGAGAAGATTTTTGAATGACCCCACCGTATTTTTGCGATTATCTCCCCTTTGAAGGGGCATGGCCCTTCATTTGAACAAACTTGAAAGCCTTTCACCCAAGGGTGCTTTGTGTCACTTAGTTTGGTTGAAATTGACCCAGTGGTTCTGGAGAAGATGAAAATGTGAAAAGTTTTCGCCGACGACAGACAACGAACAAATTTTGATCAGAAAAGCTCACTTGAACCTTCGGCCCAGGTGAGCTAAAAAAAAATTTTTAAACAGGTATTATCAAATTGTCCCTCAAGTTGAATTTTGTTTATCTTGATGTCACGGGTAACCTGGTTCAAAGATCTATTTCTTCGACTCGTGGGTGGGGGAAGGTGGCTCCAGACCTAAACAACTTGAGACGGTCTCTCATCTTGTTTCTAACTTCTTTGAGGGCCATCTCTGGATTTTTCTCTGGTACAGAGGCTTAAAAGATAGCATAATGAATTATTTGAGAGGTTGCATAACAGGTTTTGTAAATGAACATCATGCAAAATTTAAAATATCTATGTCTTGAACTTGTATATATGCACCTTCTGCATCGTCTTCCCTTTTATCTAAGCCATCTTTGGTCTCACGGGCGTTTTCCTGTCACACTGCATGATGTCGGTTCATCCACTGAAAACAGTGCCTTATTAAAAGTCACTTGATGATATTCTAAATTCATAACTATCTCTTCAAGTCCATGCTACAATGAAAGAGAACAAGTACTAGATAAAAATATTGGAAACAGGATGATAATTTGTTAAGGTGTGACAATTCCACTAGACTACCAAAAATTTTTTTGAAAAAAGACGAATTATTACAAACCAAAAGTAAAAATACTAACCAGCAACGCCGTGTATTTTGAACAACTAGGCCTATCCCCCAGTTTCTGAGTGTAAGGTGAATCCTATATTCCTATCTGGAATCCATTCCATGCTTGATTGCATACTGATTCTGTTGAATGTTCTCCATCCTTGCGAATATTTCCCTGACTTCGCGCCCAGAAAGGAACATTGAAAAAAAAGCGCTTTGATCACTTGCGTGAACGTCAGGTCGTACACTGACTGACTCGTCCCCAGGTCAACACGTAACCAATAGACGATCAGTAAAAAGTTATACAATCGACCAGTGGAAACCCAGTGTATAAGACTTCATATATATACATATGATATATTTTATACATGATATATCTTATATCGAATTAGAACGGGGAGAAGAAAAAACACGACAAGCTTCGTACATTGTACAAGTTGACCGAAACGACATCACCGGAAGTTACAACTTTCAAAGAAGTCATTTATGATTTAAAGATTTGTGAATGGAAATCAATAACATCGGAATGAAAAAGGACTACGGGGTAACGGATGACACTCTGTAAGTACCATATGCTTATTTTGTTTACGTTTGTAAATGATTACATGCATTGGAAAAATACACGCTTGATCGCTGGACCACTCGAAATTCCTCGATACAATCATTCTATTTACAGCTTAACATATCAAAACAAACTACTCTTTTTTTTAACGTAAACCATTGACTGGTTCGATCTAGATGGAAAGGGTATAATCACCAGAACATTGTATCATGGATATCCATCATTATGATTCTGTTTCGATCAGTTGACCTTGTTCTGTAATTATTACTGCTTCGTAAAATAACTACGGACAGTACGGTTACAAAATTTAGCATGGCAAGCTGATTGTATCCATCAGTGATAATTTATTGCTATTTGCACCTCAAAACATTGATGTGTCAAAGAAACTTTTCTAAATATAAAATTTTTAATCAGTGTCTTGAAAATTAAGTTTCTTCATTAATAATTTGTAATTAATTATTATTGCAGGAGATTGAGAACCCAAAAGGTACATGCTGTGCAAGAAAGATGTAAACATGCGAATTCCTAAATGTACTAAATATTAAAACATCAACTGCAATCTTCAGTGGTGACATCCAAAAGTTGATATGCCATTGGTACTTCAAGTGATACGACCGTGACATTGGAAAATCCTTTTAACTTATCATCACTTGAGCCTGAATTGCAATCCTTTTGATACAGACATTTTTTTAAGTTCAGTTTTGAACATTAATGCCGCTGTGTCATCTCTGGAAATGGAAAAGCCTACCACAGAATCTGATGAATTTTTTAACATTCTTTCACAAAAAGGGATCTTCTTTATTTTGAAGAAGGTAGCCCAGGAACTGGAAATCTGTTATCAAAATGATCTTAATAATACACTGGACAATATTCTAACCTTAAAAAAAACATGACAAACCCGATTGAACTCCTGTGATGAAGCATCTCAAAACTCAAATTATGGTAGTCTTTCAAGTGACATTGAGGATTTCAATAGTGCATTTTTATTCAAGTTCAGATTGTTGTCATTATAAATTTATAAGAAGTGTTCTCATAGCCAACATTTTTCAAGTCTACTTTTGATGAAATATAGTCTTTTCTATTACAACTTATTATGACATGATTGTTGTTGTATACATAAATGTTCTTATCCACGAATCATTCACTGTTCTTATAGGGTTTTTTTTTAGCCTGAACTATGTAGCAATGACATGTCAAGGTAATCCAGAAAATGTAAAATCTTTTCTTTGATATGACAAGGATTTAATTTTGTAACAATTAATATCTAAAAGTCCTGTAACCCTCATTAAAGTCCTTTATAATCTGACTTTACTGGTTGTAAGATTTTGAGGGTAATTGCAAGACTTCTCTCTTTGCATACTTTTAATACGAAGTCCTGGAAAGCAATGTAAAGTCCTGCATTATCTTGAATGTATCAAGTATGAGATTTTTAGGGAATTTCTGGGACGATGTTTTCGTCTTCATTTTATAATAAAGTCCTGAAAAACACAAGAATGTCCTAGAAAAACCTGCTGCTATGAGAGTGGGACATTGTAAGACATTTAGGTAATAAATATGTCCTAGAAATTCTTGCAAAGTCACTCTTGATGTAAGTGGGATATTCCAGGACAAATGCAGAAACATGAAGTCCTGTATTATCCCACTGCATTAGGACATGGGAGAAGTGGGACTTCACAAGGAAGTCCCAGGACTTCCAGGGATATCCTTCAATTAAGCAAAAAAGTGGGATTTATTTTCAGAGGGGTCCACTGCTCATTTGCTATTTATTGAAAATGGCCATTCAAAATATGTTGCTGGCCCATTAAATCTGAAAATGGCCCATTGAAAACTTGAACCGTGGGGGGGCCATAGTCCCATAGGCCATTTTGGCCTTCCCAATCTCTGGATATTGTGAACTTTTTTGTTTGAATCTCAGTTATTTTTGCATATATCTGCAGGGTACACTCATGGCATCCTGTGCCATAAGTATGTGTCATTAGAATCGCTGCCTGGTAATTCCCATGACAACCAGATCGTGGACTGCCCGTTTGCCTGTTTTGCTTCATGGAAACAGGAAAAGCCGGATCACATGGAAGTTCTCCAACAGGGTGAGTCACTGGAATTCAAATGACATGAAAAAGGCAATTTAAAGATTTCTCTTTCAAAATGATGATTGAAGATTCACAGAGATACAACATGTTTCTCATAGACGAGTAGTACAGTGTAAATGAATTTTGTATGATTTAATGGAATGTGTGCAGTACTAGATGTATATACATAGGCAGATTAGGATATTATAGAACAAACTGGACCAGGCACATCAAGTGCTACTAATCACTTCTTTGCTTGTGGTTTGGGTTCAAGTCCAATTGAGCTAGTGATTATATAAGTTGCAAACTTAGTTTGACATATTTGTGTTTGTGTCAAGATTAGTTCAAGCTCACAATTTTTTCATGCCAAAAGACTTTGAAATTACTTGTGATTTATCACATATTTTGTCCTAATTTTGAATCATAAAGACAAAAAAACCCAAAACATTTCTGTACTTTTACAAAGCTTAACCAGTAAACTCTGGCAAATTTAATAATATATAAGGCAGACCGAATTTCCTCTTTTTTTTATATTTAGCAATATTCTATTATCACCTGCATATGGTGTTCATGTCTCTCAACTGATTCGTTGTGCAAGAGCATGTTCTGCCTATGATAAGTTTTTGATAGAGGCAGACTACTGACAAATAAGTTGCTGTTACAGGGGTTTCAACAGTCATTTAAAGTCAGCATTTAGTAAATTCTGTGGTTTTTATAATAATCTAATTCACAAATACAATTTTTAACCTGTCATTGGGTTGAATGCTGTCTGGTGTGTTTCATACCAATATGTTAGGCCATTTTTAGACTTTGCATTCTAATTTTGACTATGGACTACTCCATGGACTACTTCTCTCTGTGTTCTACTAGGGACAAAGGTCATTTATACTTCTAATATTTTTAAGTGAGGGATTTCAAGTGAGGGATTAAAGTGCTATTTTACTATGCCACTGATTCAACCAAAAGAGCATGGTCTCCTATAAGTCAAGTTCCACGGATCCCATGCGTTTTAGCATTAAATGAGATTACAAATGTAATCAGAAATTTAACAAGAATGACTCACATCCTCTACAACTGAAGAAATGTGATGCATATCTTCTAATTTGTTTGAATTATGACAAGAATCCATTCTTGATACTACCATTTGTGCACAGTAGTGTTCATCTTGAGAAAATATTGTTCATGAAATGAGGTTGTGTCCTAATCCCAGTCTAGGGTCTATTGGGCAATGTCAAGGTCACAGGAAGTAAATTTTATGTATATGGACTAAATATTAGAACAGAAAAGATCTAGACAAACACACAACAAAGGTCGCTTATGACTTGTGCATGTGTACTGTATTTCGGAATGTCATCTGGGCAATTTGAAAGCCACTTGATTCTACTGCAAGATATATTTATACAACAGGGAATGATAAGACCTTCACACGTGACGCGGATGGTTTACAACATGAGGTAGTTGTCTTGATCTTAGCCCAAAGTCATTTGGGTCATGTCAGGGTCATGTGGAGAAAAGATATACATTGTAGAAATCCTATATGAACTGTCACAGTTAATGCAAATGTTGCACACGACCACCAGTGGTGTGTCACACTCTCAAGGTCAACACCCGTGGTGTGTCGCAATCTCAAGGTCAACACCCATGGTGTGTCGTAATCTCAAGGTCAACACCCGTGGTGTTTCATAATCCCAAGGTCCATTGAACAATGTAAAGGTTCAAGAAAATTGTGATAATTCACATTCAAATTAGATCTTTATGATATGAAATTTTAGATCTCTTAAGTTTGATTATGACCTGAAGGTGCGACATAACTCTCAACCAAGGTCATTTACTTAAGATTAAGGTCATAGGAATTTAATTTTGTCTGCCTGTTACTTTGAAGTGTACTTTTAGAAGTTCATATAAATACATATAAACTAGAATTGACAGCATTTTAGATATAACTTTGTTTCAGTATACCCCATTAGAAGTAGTATGCCCATTAGAACAGGTCTAAGCCCCCCCCCCCCCCCCCCCCTTTGTTGTAAATTTCAGGTTTTCAAACGGGCCCTTGTTTTTCTACAACAGCCCTTATTTTCCTTATTTGAGCTTTAGAATCCTAAAAAAGCCCAAATTTTTTGTTGAAATTCCTACATTTTCAAATTTTGAAAGTTTAAATTAATTTGACATAAAGTAAGTGTTGGAATTTATTAAATTTAGTCTTAGTATACTTTCAGAAAATGAATATGTTGATTAAATGTACATCTCAGAAGACATCTTGATGGTTATCAGCTATATTCGGCATTGATTGTGAGCCATGGGAGTCCACCTGAATTATAACATGGTTTGTGCTGAATGCCGAATATGGCTGTTGATGACCACTGGTATGATCTTCTGAGTGGGTAATTAGTTTTTGTATTATTGCTCTTGCAAATGGTGAGTAAAACATTTTTTCTTTCCTATTAATTTGTAAATTTAACCCTTATTTTTGTCTAAAAAGCCCTAAAAAATCGTTAAAAAGGCCCTTATTTTTTGGATAAATTTGCCCTAAAAATGGCCCTTATTTTTTGCAAAATGTCACTTGAAAGCCTGAAATTTGTATCCAACAAAATAATCCCCAGATGTACAAAACGAGCAAACCGGCTGTTTACTTCAATTTCAATATAATAAAAAAATGAAATGGTAGTGAAATTTTCTAAGTTTACAATACATGCTATTGCAGTACATGTATTATATTTTTGGCCAGATTGCATGGGGAGTCATAAGACGGAATGCATGGCCACTTCCTGCCAGCAGAATGTGAAATCCAGCCAATCAGGACACAAATTCTGCTGCTGTAGCACAGACAAATGTAATGTGGTCCAGAATCAAGGAGTTCGTGTAACTTATAAAACATACAACACATCGAAATTGTCTCCCTCTGTCATTAGGAAGTCCTCTTCTTTGTTTGAGCAGGTAAGTTGTACTTTTCAACAGTGAGCTAGCCTCATATTAAGATTAAAGGAAGGTGTTTTGACCACAGGCAAGTAAATCACTTGGGTTCGAATTCATTTTTTAATAGTTAATTTGAACCCAAGTGATTTAATTGCCTGTGGTTTTGACCAAAGATGGATTTTGCTGTCCCGTTCTTGATTAAATCCTGATGTTATAGTAGATCTAGAGAATGTTTTTTTTAGGGGAGATGGTATTGATTTTTAAGTTTGATAAGTAAATTAGGGTTGAATGGGAGGGCATGTAAAAAACTAGAATGACAGTTGTGCATTATCAATGTATCATACTGAATTAGTTAAATCATTGGTTGTAAAAAGAACAAGAACAGGAAATGTATATAGCAACAGTATGCTTATATATATGTAGATGTACATTTTCACAATATCATCAAAGTAGTTAATTTATACTAACAATTGAATGACAGATACGCATCTCTACCACATTTGACACTTGATTTTCTGTAGCCATACAGGCAGACCAACAATAACTGGCCTTTTCACTCAGAAACTGAGCAAGATTCAGCACTGGGCATTCCAAAAAACTCCAAAGGTAAGAGTTCATACGGGATTGTTTTTGTAATTTCCAACATTTGAAGATGCAACCAGCCATTTTTTGTGATACAATTAAATTCACAATTTAACAATGAAGCAATTTTCATTCCCAAAAGAACAAAGTTAGCAATGTGGTGGTCAGATGAGTTTGATTGCCAGATAGCTCAGTGGGAGAATCTGGGCGCCCAGGTTTGAATCCCGGTCTAGTCTGTTGCATTTTCTCTCTTCCTGTTACATTTGGTACCATAGACCAGCCCTTGGAACTACAGGGGAAAAAAGATTGTTGTTTCATGTTTTCAAGGTGTGAAGACATTTAAAGGGAGAGGAATGTGGTGGTTAGACAGGTTCGATTGCCAGTGGCCAGATAGCTCAGAGCACCTGATGACTAGAGATTCAGGGGGCCTAGGTTTTCTCCCTTCCTGTTAAATGTAAAAAAAAAAAAAAAAAAAAATGAGTGAAACCTACAATATTGGATGAGTTTACATGTATATCAACCAGAGACATCCATAGATTTTGAGGTCACCAGGTCAAATTCCAATATTACAAAGAGGAAATGACTTTACTATTGAAGATTGGTGTATAGTCAAGCTACAGACTTAATGTCCAAATGAAGTGGAAGGTAAAGATAGAAAACAAATATAAAAGTCGAAGAGGAGGGTCACAATGTGCTTTCTGACATCAGCTTATTGCAGGGCTTGGGATGGCTGTCAGTTTGTATTTATTTGTCAGGCTATCAGTGATACAGTGTGTAGTCAGTCATGTTTTTGTCCAGAAAGTCATATAGGATCCACTCAGTGCTTTTATGGGGCAATTTTCAAATAATTATGCAAATTATGAAATGAAGTGTGGATTGAAAATCACTAATGGTGAAGAGGGATAGAAAATTACATGTTCATTATAGTAGTACTAATGTATTCTATATTAAAAATCAATTTTATGATGGGAAATACATGGCTAATGGTTGACATTTTCATGTTGTATTTTCCATTAATTTGTATTTCCTACGACGAATTGCAACCCACATTGGATTTAAAGGATCAATACTTGAAATAAACCCAACAGCATGTTGGTAACCATGCAATATGTATCCAATGTTTTCAACAGACAAAATTGATTGAGAGTTTCATAAATTTTACCGTTTACTGAAAATGCATAAAGATATTTTTACATTCTGATCTTTATAAATAGATTTTTGAATTTCAGGAGCACTTATCACTTGTGTGTTTTATAATCAACCAAACAACTATAAGACATCAAAGGTATCCAGCACCCCAATGCTGACGGACGGAACAGATTCCACTACCGAGGAAACGGGGAAACGGCTTAAGAGGTGTGATCGGGGCGATGATTCATGCTTTACTATCTGGTCATATGATCTAGAGAACGATACAGAGTCGCTGACAATCATCAAACAAGGCAAGTACCAGACCCTCCCAATCTCTGACGGAGGAAATGTTTGTAAACATACATGTAATTTAGGACCCTCCCAATCTCTGACGGAGGAAATGTTTGTAAACATACATGTAATTTAGGACCCTCCCAATCTCTGACGGAGGAAATGTTTGTAAACATACATGTAATTTAGGACCCTCCCAATCTCTGACGGAGGAAATGTTTGTAAACATACATGTAATTTATGTGACAGTCGAAGTAGTGATATAACATCGTTTATGTAGTACATTGTAGCCTAAGCTATGTAGTCATGAACAGATTACAGTGAAATTGACTATTGATCTTGTAAGTTACGCTTGTGTTATATAGAAAGATATCGATAGGGATAGAATGATTACATGCAAACAAAAACTCATTAGTGGAGATATCAATTATGAAAGGAAAAGTATAGTCATACCTTGTGCTCTTGAACTCGATGAGGCCAGGAAAAAACTTTGAGATATCCAAGGGGTCAAGATATTGAGGCTGAAATGCATGAAGAAAAAGTAGACTTCCAACTCACTTCAACATGTTTGTATTTGAGAGAAATTAAAGTTCAACTGTATGTACAAGAGAAAATTAAATCTTTATAATTTCACAGGATGCTTCCAGTCAAAGCCTGAGGAAGGTTTGTGTAGTCCTGGTGTTTGTAGATCAAGCTTTCCCTCTAAAATGTTGGGCTCCCACAAACAGGCCAAATTCTGCTGCTGCTTTGGTGACATTTGTAATAACAACATCTCAGAAGTGAATGTCAGCCTACCATCTCCAGTAGATACTATAACACCAGGTGAGTAGTGGAATTTGTAAACAGTCATGTGATGTATGAAAATTTACATTTACCAATGAAGTACCAGTAATGGACCTATAGATCACCTAATTAGTAATGCAAGGGCCCAGGGTTCGATCCCCAATGGATCCAAATATTTCTTTCCCCCTTCTTTGCTATAATAGTTTGGTAATGTCTATATATCCTTTTAACGATCAGAGATTTTGAAGAATGTTTCTCTGAAGGAGGGGGTAGGGGTAGATGGGTTAGGGATCATCGAAAACATGAACCACTGTATCAATACACACTCTGCATGAAGAAAAAGTGTGTTTGATATTCTACAGGATGAGCATTGGGAGTGGTCCTCTAGTGCCCAAAGGGCATGGCGTAAGGGTCATTCTGACAAGAAGTATAGGCTTTGTTGTTTTGTTTCCTTTTTTTTTTCAGGTGACATGAGTAAACTCAGGTGACCTATTGCAATTGGTCTGCGTCCGTGGTCGTCATGCATTAACAATTGAACATAGTTAACTCCTTGATAACTACCATTCCAATTCATTTCAAATTTGGTATAAAGCATCTTTAGGACAAGGGGGACATAAATTGTAAATTTCAGGACTCCTGCACCCCTGGGGCCTTAAGGGCGGGGCAAAAACTGCCAAAAAGTTTTCAAAAATCTTCTGTAGAACCTATCATGTATAAGAAAAACTAAATACATAGTGATGTAGAGGAGGAATACCTCTACCAAAATTGTAAATTTCATGATTCTTAGGGTAGAGGTTCTGACTCCAGGGTGGGAACAAACTTCATATATATATAGTGTATATGTTAAATAAGATCTTCTTTAATGCTATTGATACTAAATTGAAAGTAAATGGATATTTAGAAGGAGTAAGTAGTCCTTTACCAAACTTGAAAATTTCATGATCCTAGTGGGTAAGGGTTTGGTTCCAGGGTGGAGCCAAAATTATTGTAGTGATTATTGTCTTTATTATTTGACAGACTTCTTGAAGTTTGCTAATATGGTATAAAAACTAAATGCAAACTAGGAAAAGCAGAAAAGGATGTACCAGAATTGTGAATTTTGCAACTCCAGGGTTTTTACTCTAGGACAGGTCAAAATTAGTCATTTTGTGTTACTTATATTATGTGAAGCCTTTCATCAGTATAGGCACTTTTGAGGGCATTTAAGTTTTAAAAACACATCTTGTTTTATATGTGTACTTTTGCTGAATATTAGAATTTAGCTTAGGTATTCAGAACAGGAAATTTTTAGTAGCCCTTGGGACTAGTGATACTTTTAACTAATACTCAGGTGACCGATAAGGCCTGTGGGTCTCTTGTATTCTCAAAGTGAATTGGATTGGGTAGCAGGCACAACCTAATTTAGCCCTCTCCCTAAACACACATTCTACTGTGGCATGTTTTGTCAGCTGTCAAATTCAGGGAGTCACAGATTTCTGCAGAGTGACCCTAGAGTGAAGCAGTATTAGGATTGTAACAAAAATTTATGGGTCCCTGCACTGTACACATGAAATAACCTTACATCTATAATTGTCTGTCATCCTTTGAGACTAACAGCTCTGGAACTGATACACAGTGACAGACTGGTATAAGATGTAATATAAATATAACTGTCTAAGAGACTATAGTCATCAATAGAATATTATTAAGGAAGTTAACTGAATATTTTCATGTCTGTGCAAATTTTTAAAGGGTTTGGCAGGGAATATATTTTGTGGCGGAAGGATTGATTAATCAAAAAGTTCTAAATCTGCATGATATTACAGTTTCTGTTTCATTCAATATAGCTTCTGTTTTTATACTTCTATATGTGTATTTCAGTTTTATAATTTATGATACAAGTAGTTGAGACTTGAAACTAGTTCAGATGTTGTAATTCATTAATTTGGTTGATATATTTTTCCAAACAGAACACCAATTCTTAAAAAAGTTTGAATTAATTCACTCTAAATTTTGCATAAAAATTCAGTATTTTAGCCTATAATTCAAAAGTTTGATCTCTAACCCCCACTTCTTTTAGTTCCATTCTAAATCTTAAGACAAGATCTTGAAAATTATTTGAAATTTTAGAAATTGACATTACTTCTAATATATCCTTTTAAACTCTTAAATTTTATATTATGAATTTTATTTTTTTCGCATATCAAGTGCAAAATGGTAATTATTTATTTTCTATTTTATGTAATGATTGATTTGTGTTGCTAATGTTGTGTTGACAAATCAAGTTTAATTGAATAAATTTTGAGTCAATTTTAAGTGCAAAAATGTCATGTTTAGAACACTGTAGCTTAATAACAAGCATTTTAACCCTAGTTTTTTTTTTGAATTTCCTAATTCTCCTACAATATAGAAATTAAAAATACACTTTCCAAAAAATTGACATTACTCCAAATCTTAGGTGCGAACCTCTTTAAATGCATTAAAATATTTTTATCTCAAAGTAAAGCTTCAAGATATCTAGAGGTTCGATATCCAAGCCTGCCTTTCATTTCATTGACTTCCCCTATATCTGCATATGTAAATAATTTTTTTAAAAATTAAAAAATTGTTTTTGTTCTTTTTTTTTCCCTTTATACCATTTTTAGCTCACCTGAGCTGAAAGCTCAAGTGAGCTTTTCTGATCACCCGTAGTCTGGTGTCCGTCCATCTGTCCGTCTGTAAACTTTTAACATTTTGACTTCTCAAAAACCACTGGGCCAATTTCAACCAAAGTTGGCACAAAGCATCCTTAGGTAAAGGGAATTCTAAATTGTTAAAATAAAGGGCCAGGCCACCTTCCAAGGGGAGATAATCAAGAAAAGGTAAAAATAGAGTAGGGTCATTAAAAAATCTTCTTCTCAAGAACCACTGGGCCAGAAAAGATGAAATTTATAGAGAAGGTTTATTAAGTAGTGCAGATTCTAAATTGTTCAAATCATGGCCCCCGTGGGTAGGATGGGGCCACAAGGAGGGGATCAAAGTTTAACATACAAATATATAGGGAAACTCTTTAAAAATCTTCTTCTCAAGGACCACTGAGCCAGAAAAGCTGATATTTACATGAATGCTTTCTGACATAGTGTAGATTCATGTTTATTCAAATCATGGCCCCCGGGGGAAGGATGGGGCCACAATAAGGGATCAAAGTTTTGCATACAAATATAGGAAAAATCTTTAAAAATCTTCTTCTCAAGAACCATTGGGCCAAAGAAGTTGACATTTACATGAAAGCTTTCTGACATTGTGTAGATTCAAGTTTGCAAAAATCATGGCCTCCAGGGGTAGGTTGGGGTCATAATAGGGACTAAGGTTTTACATGCAAATATATATGGAAAGTCTTCAGATATGGGCCAAGGTGACTCAGGTGAGTGATGTGGCCCATGGGCCTCTTGTTAATCATTAGATTCATCATTCATATAGGAAAGCTGGGACTGGCAATTGACTTCTACAGGAGCAGTATCTTTGGAAAAAAAAACATATTCAAAATACTGATATTCAGCTGTCTTTTAAATGATGAGGTGAAAATGCACAATGATTACTAAAACAATATATCTGTACATTGTTGTGAGGGGGCACTCAAATTATAACCTAGCTGAATGTAATGACAAACATTGTAAAACAGAGGGGGGAGGGGGCACTCAAATTATAACCTAACTGAATGTAATGATAAACATTGTAAAACAGAGGGGGGGGGGGGGGGGGGGGGGTCACTCAAATTATAACCTAACTGAATGTGATGATGAACATTGTAAAACAGAGGGGAACTTTGAATTATAGCATAAATGTTTAAGGTTACAATATGACAATCAAATTTCTTGTCTTTCAAAACAGAAATCTGGGATGAGACAGGTACTAACAGAGTTTGTCTCAGACATCAGTGAGTCACCAGGGTATGATTGAAAGAGAAGCAAACACTTATGACTAATTCAGAAAATGATTAAATACTTAATGTGGGTAGTGATTTGATAATTAATTCTTGCGCAGTCTAACAACCCACATGTAGAATAAGGCTTTTTAGCACTAGCTTCTGTACATAAGTTATGACCTCTGTATACCGGTATGAATAATAACACAAGGTGGGGTTACTATTAGCACACAGACGTCATAACTTATTAATTTACAGAAACAAATACCTTATTTAGTGCTTTAAGGGTATGTATATTTCAAATGCATACACCTTTTGAAACTAATCCTTTTGTCACCTGTTACTTCCCAGGGTAGTGTTGTGAAACCAGCATTATTAAATGATGGATAAATGTGTATAAGCATATGACCCTCAATAATATCAATAAATGAGCAAAATAATCATCATACACATATGCATTTGAAATGTAGCAATAATCAACTAAATCTGGGAGGAAATTGAAACAATTACAAATGAGTCTTTTCAAATCTGTAAAAAAAACTTACTTTTCAAAAGAAATAAGAGAAAAAAAAATGAAATAAATGCTATGGTCCTTTGATAATGGCAGATCTATTGTTACATTGACCAGACCTGTACCAGTAATTATAAAGGCTGGACCTCTATATGATGGTCCGGACCTGTACCAGTAATTATAAAGTATAATATACACTTCTGTGAATGCAATCCTTTTGCATATAAGACAACCAAACACAACTTTGGTGTAAGCCAGGCAAGCTTGTCGGGCAGCCGGCATTTAATAACTTTACAACAATTTACTACATACATGGTAACTGACATGAACAAGTTTTATGCAAGAACTGAATCAAATAACAAAATGCCAAGAAACCCCCATCATTGACTTTAAAAACCGCCCAGGAAAAACCATAGATAAAATATATGAAAAAACTATGGAAACCTGTGTCCGAAAACAAGTGTTAAGTAACGTCTAAGGGTGAATATCGGACCTTATTCATAATTAAATATAATAATTAAAAATTGTGCTACGTGCACTTCATGAGACTGGCTTAGAATGGCCTTACTCATGATATCGACACTTTATATAGGCCTTCCTATGGCCACGCCTTGTATCAATACGCATAGGCATTCGAACACGTTCCTATCATACAATGTTTTCCCGCTATTCTTCGAAACGCGGGAAAACTACATTCTGGACCTGTACCAGTAATTATAAAGGCTGGACCTCTGTATGATGGTCCGGACCTGTACCAGTAATTATAAAGGCTGGACCTGTACCAGTAATTATAGGCTGGACCTCTATATGATGGTCCGGACCTCTACCAGTAATTATAAACGCTGGACCTCTGTTCGATGGGCCAGACCTGTACCAGTAATTATAGGCTGGATCTGTACCAGTAATTATAAAGGCTGGACCTGTACCAGTAATTATAAAGGCTGGATCTGTACCAGTAATTATAAAGGCTGGACCTGTGCTAGTTATAAATAAAGGTTGGACCTCTATCTGTACCTCCTCACCTAGACCTTACGACCTTCAAATAGGTTAGACCTCTAATTTCATTGATTTGTCAACAACAAAAATTGTGCTTTGTTAATCTCTCGGATTTCATGGCATGCACAATCATGAAACTTTTCAGCCAAAAATGCTGTTACCACAGTATGGTTAGCTGTACCTTATATAAAACATCTGAGTGACAGTATATTTAAGTTAATACATCTGAGTGACAGTATATTTAGGTTAAAACATCTGAGTGACAGTATATTTAAGTTAATACATCTGAGTGACAGTATATTTAGGTTAAAACATCTGAGTGACAGTATATTTAGGTTAAAACATCTGAGTGACAGTATATTTAAGTTAAACATCTGAGTGACAGTATATTTAGGTTTCACAAAGTTTGGAGACTCATTGTTTTTGTTTAGTTCTTATTTTTCTCTTTCTTCTTTCTTGCAACTAAACTTTTTTGGAGTGGATCTTGGAAATGGTTGGTTCCAAGTTCACAGTATCTTATGGTTTGATAGGCCTATGTTAGTAGATGATCCTAAGCATTCGATCAAGTTTTGCAATGTGTGGGAGGGAAAAAGTATGTTTTGTATGTAGGGTAGTTGAGGATATCGAACAAAATGGTAAACTGCAATTTTTTTTTTTTTAGCAGTTTCTGAAAATGCTTTAAAAAGAATTTCCAGGATCCCACCTCTGGTATATCCAGGGGTTCATGTTTGCCCAACTCTCTATTTTGTATTGCTTGTAGGAGTCATGAGATTGATCACTGTTTCACCTTTCACACAGTCCTAGGGGTTAGAATCCCAAATATTGAAAATTTATTTAAGTTAAGCTTTAAAAGGGATGAAATTTTCAGATTAGGCCAGTTCAACTTAATTACTTATTAGTATCGCTATAATGGTACCTTCACATTCACAGATTTTTCTTACGGGTCCTTACGTATTCCACAAATCCGTAAAAGTACACAGATTGTTACGATTTAGACACGGATGCCTATGAGTGATTTACGAATGCTTGCGATTGGCTATGAGTCGGAGACCCGTAAGGACTCATAAGAAAAATCCGTGAGTGTAAAGGTGGTATTATACTGGACTGATCTACGTGTTTGAAAAAAGTTGCTTACCACGTACTACACATATCTATTGTGGTAATATTAGACTCATCTCAACTGGGGCTCCCTAAAGGTTATTATAGATATGTGAAAGAGTGCAATTGTTTTAAGGGGGGAAAATGTGCAATATTTTTTAGACTGAATTGT
>NC_079169.1:75041336-75061336 GCF_947568905.1 Ostrea edulis
GCATGTTTCTAATCTTACATATAAGTATGCATTTTAAAACATACATTCTTTAAGTTTTCATTTATTTTAGCAGATCAATTCAAACCCACAATAGCGCACAGAGATCTCAATACCAGAAACATCCTTGTACAAGATGACCTTTCTTGTGTTATTGGTGACCTTGGATTTGCCATAACTACCATGGGGTCAAAGTTGATCAGAAATGGCCAGTATGAATATGCTGAGCAGGCATCACTCCAAGATGTAAGTAACCAACTCAATGACCACCGAGTACATAAGCCTGACTCCATGCTGTCTGAGGTCATTTAGCATTATACATGTACATGAATGTCTTAATCTATAGTATCAATGATTCCCATGGGAAACTTTATGTGACGATACTCATTTTTTTACTGCTTACATAATGAAGCATCATATTAAAAAAAAACAATCTTGGTCCCAATCCCCCCCCCCCCCCCCCCCCCCCCCATTACTGTATATTATATCTATTGAGTTTGCAGGTTTGCAGTAAAAATCGCTGATCTATTGTTTTGATCCAGGTTGGCACCTTACGATACATGGCCCCAGAGTTGCTCGATGGTGCTGCCAATTTGAGAGAGTCTGAAGCCTCTTTAAAACAGATTGATGTCTACTCACTGGGACTGGTGCTGTGGGAACTTGCCACAAGATGCCAGGATATGTATCATGGTGAGGAAATAAAAAATGTATTATCTATAGTAAATAACTGGAAAGTTTTCGCTCCAATCCTATTTTGTCCAATTTCGCCCTCATCCAGAAGTGGTGAATTCAAACTTGGGTGAATCTGTGTTTAGTCAAAATTTGAACAAAATTGTTTTTCAAAACATCTGAGAGGTAATAAAACAGGTTGAAAATTTCCCTGTGTACAGGAATTCTGTCAGACCTGAAAAGGACATCTTTAAGTTGTGCTGCTAGGTCTTTATTGTTGGATTTGAATAAAAGCCACTAGGCTGCACATCGTTATTGAGAAACCATGTAAAACTGAATACTACTTCTAAAGGAGATAGGTGTTTCCCATGATATGTGATACACAGTGATACATGTATTGACAAGTACCGGGCCTGGAGGTTATAAAACTTTTACCGTACTCGTACTCAAACTCAGCCATGTTTGTTTTGCATACAACTTTTAGCAAGCTTCGAAACATACTCGAAAAATCTTCAGCATGTACTCCATTTGAGTATGAGAATGATTTTATAAAAGTTTTACATCCTTCACTTTTGAGTATCAGTACGATTTAGAGCATGGAGTTTGAGTTTGAGTATGAAAACGTGCTCAAAAAAGTTTTATAACCTCCAGGAGATCTGTGCAACTTCTAATGCTTTGCATTACAGGCTGTCCTGTTCCTGACTATCAGATGCCATACCAACAAGAGGCCGGATCACAGCCTACATTTGAAGAGATGCAGATCCTGGTATCTAGAAACAAAGTTAGACCCAAGTTCCCAGAAGTCTGGCAAAGTCACAATCAGGTAAGTAATAGGTTCCACAATCAACCAAAGCATATATATATGAGCCATGATGACTGGAACCAAGTTGGAAATTTCAAACATAGATTTAAAGAAGACATTGATTCAACGTACATATGCCTGGGTACAATTGATATCATTTTTAAACACATCAGGCGTGTAAATGAGATTGTTTGAGCAAGATAATTGTAGAACAAATACTGCTGTGTTTGTAGGCTGTTTATATACTGAAGGAGACGGTCGAGGAATGCTGGGACCATGACTCTGAGGCGCGGCTTACAGCTGTTTGTGTGGAAGAGAGAATACATGATATGATTGCACTGTGGGCCCAGGAGAGCAAACAGAAAGGTATTAAGCTTACACAGTTAAAAAAGGAAGACCCAGAAGAATCTTTCTCAATAACTGCTGGACCAATTTCGACCAAACTTGCCACAGAGCATCATTTCACTTTCGTAAAAAGAATGAAAGTTTGTACAAATGAAGGCGATGAAATTGTCCAGGGTATGGTGGTGAAAAAGTGCAAATTGGGTGGGATGCTTAAAAGGAAAGGCAAAACTTTTATGAAAACTAGAGTTCCAGGCCAGGATAGAGGTATAAAGATGTACATAAGAATATGTAGAGAAATTTTTTGAAAACCTGCTTCTCAAAAATCACAAGCCCTTATCCTTATTCATATGTAAGCTGTCATATGTAATGTGGATTGTAGATTGCCCACACCATGTCTCCTGGGTTTGAATAGAACCACAAGTGGGGTTCAAAGTCTATGTAAAATTATGTGCAAAAATTCTTTTAGAATCTTCTCAAGAACCACAAGGGTAGACAATGTGAAATTGATATGAAAGTAATAACATACCATGACCCCTGGGTCTGTGTGGAGTTACTGAAGGGGTTTAAAGTCTTACAAAGGAATACATGATGTATATATAGAAATAAACAATGGAATCTTCTGAAGAAAAAGCCCAAGGGCACTTTTTGTCATATTAATATGCAAGCATCCTCATGTGATCTAAATTAAATGTTTGCTGACACCTTGACCCCTAAATTCGAATGGGGCCATGATTGGGCATTCAAGTTTTACATAAGAAAATTTTACAGTCTTTTCAAGAACTACAAGGGTTCAATCTCCTTAACTGATATGAAAGCATTCCCATCTACACAACTGAAGGGTTTTTTTTTCACACCATGAGAACTAGGTCAAGGTTGAGGTTATAATAGAGACTTGAATATACAGAAAAACTCTGCGAAATTCTTATCCATAACCACTATGGTACAGTTTGTCAGATTTATATGCAGTTAACCTCCTGTAGTTTTGATTGAAATCTGTTCATACCAAGACCCTTAAGTTAAAGGAGGCACAAGAAAGGGGCTAACAGTTGGGATTTTAATTTACATTGGTAAATGTAGTAGTTCAGGTGAGTGAAATGACCCATGGGCCTCTTGTTCACTTAAATTCTGGTTAGATTATGTAGCTATAATAGAAAATGTACACATTCATGGTTAACACTGATATTTTTTCTTCTAATTTTTATTTACAGGCATGACTCCAACGATAACGACAACGAGCAACTCATTAAAAATTTTCTCTGAACCAGAGAGAACAGCACAAGAAACGGCAACTGTAACAGTGGCTCCCGCCCGAGAGGAAATGACATCAGCCGGATTTACGGACAACAGTACTGCCAGTATGGTGGTCAGTTCCCCTCCCAACGGGTACATTAGTTACAACCGACCAGGCATGACCACGTCTGGTTCTACAACTGAAACGTTCGTCTTGATGTCACCTTCTGAAGAGGAAATCCCTCCTCCAGTGAAAGTGTTAAATGTTAACCTGGCGAAAAATAATATGGTGCTTCCTGTTCACCAAGGGCGAAATCCCACAGTCGAAAGGAACACTCATAAAAGGAGTGACGAGGAGCTCAGTGTGGCTGGAAATAAACTCGTGTATAACAACGAGAGATGTGATGTGGAGGGTGGACAGCAAGGGCCCCCTCTGTTGGATGATCTTTTACACTCATTCAATGACAGCTTAGAAACATCACTGGTTCAGAATGATGTTCTAGGACAACACAGAAATCCCCCTATCCCATATCTACAAAATCAAGTGCATGACAGTCGTGGTGGCAGGCCTAAAATAGCCAACACACATCAAGCAATACATAATTCAGAACAGGAAAAATCGCATCAAAGTAGGTTTAAGAATCTGGTCAAAGTTAAAGATATTGGAAGTAAATTGCCATTTTTCAAGAAGAAAGCAAGACATGCTCAGAAGAAAATGGGTAAAGTTGGTCAAGACAATGCATCAGAAATCAGCAATTTGCTACAAGATCAGGAGCAAAATCCAAATTTCAGCCAAGTGGATCAGGGTCAAGGTTCAGCAACATGGTACAACCCTGGGCATGAGAGTTCTACAAGTCCTGTACAGACAGAGATCAGAATGATGAATGGTAGACCAACAGTTCAACAGTCAGCTCAGAAACAGAGTAATATCATCTACATGGCAGAGATAGGCAAGGCGAAGACAGAGACACCAGGCCCAAGGTCAGCTGTCATAGTGACCAGGTCAGGAGGCCATTCCAAAAGTGCATCAGACATAAGTCCTCACAGACAGATGAGTCAATTTTCAAGTGTTTCAGAACTAGATGATGTGTTCTCAAAGAGAAGGAGACCCAACTCTCTCTCTCTGAGAGGACATAACTACAAATTAAAGTCACCACCCAAGTCAAATACTTGTGAAAGCTTTGCATTTCTAGTGAAGGATTCAGAGAAGGATGGTATGATTCAGAAGGATGATTCATCAGAAAAGATTAAGAAGCGGGTCAAAACTCCTGTCACTCTCACGCAGGGTCGGCTGTCCTTGTATGACGACCGTCTGATGACTCACTATATCCTGGAAACGCCAGAATTCGCACAAAAATCAATGAAAGAGTACAGACTGCTGTCAGATGATGTCCAGGCCAGTCTCGTTATCACCAATGAGCAGAGTTGTTAATAAGATGTGAATGAGATTTATTAGGTGTTTAATTGAGGTTCATTCTCTGTGCATGTGATGTGTACATGACTCAACATTTTGTCTGGTCCCACTTTGAGGCACTTATGAATGAAAAGCTGTACAATTTAAGTCTTATGGTCTGATCACCTTGTGGAGGGTGTTTTTCTGTTGCCCTGACAGTATTAATGTTATTGATTCATTATCATGTCCTCAGAAGCTGAGTCATTGATCTGTGAAAGAAGTTCAAAATTGGAAACAAGTTGTTTTCCTCTTTGATTCCAAGTTGCTGGTATATTTGTTAGATCCTCGTGATATGAAGACAGATGTGTTGCTTTTCATTATTCTAAATATTAAATATATGTTGTTTTGTTATGAACAAAGTTTACGTCCTTCGTTTGAATTGTTCTAGATTTCGCTAATCAAATATAACATACAATATGAACCAGACTCAACCTTACCCAAACACACCCTGAGAATGTACTCCAGGTTTAATTTGGGTTCACCCCGGACTCCACATTAGGTTTAGGATCTAGCTTACTTGTATGTAAAGTCTGGGTTTGTGGTGTTGACCTGTCCCTCATGTATTCTGAATACACAAACATCTATTTCCATGGTAAAATTTTCCCTACATGAAGATTTTGCGACTGTTTACATTGTTGATAACAACCACAAGGACTTGTCACGAATTTTTTGTCGCATTAAAATTTGACACTATCTATTCCATAGTTACATGTGTAAAAACAGAATAACGAGAGTCAGTTCGTGGTGAGCCCCCGTGTAACAAGTACAAAACAAACAGAATAACAAGAGTCAGTTCGTGGTGAGCCCCTGTGTAACAAGTACAAAACAAACAGAATAACGAGAGTCAGTGCGTGGTGAGCCCCCCTGTAACAAGTACAAAACAAACAGAATAACGAGAGTCAGTTCGTGGTGACCCCCCGTGTAACAAGTACAAAACAAACAGAACACAAACTTCCTAGTGATTGGATTCTTTACAGAGCAAGAGACAATAAGTACAGAATTCCAGAGATAAAATCTTGAATTTTCCTGAAATGTGCAAGTTAGATTGCTATGGAATTATTTGTTTGCACTTTGTGATTGCCGCGTACTTCAGAAGTATTTAGGTTACATGTAATTATCCATGCAGAAACTACTGTTAAAGCCTTGAACGATTTCTTTTATTTTTTATATCCGCTGTGCTAATGGTAATATTATAATATGATAATGAGTGGTGTGATTTTCTGTCTGCACTAAGTTTCATGTAATTTGCACAATAGATGTATGTATATAAAAAAGCCCAATGCTTGCCACGTAGTTTAATGGGAAAGACATTATAGAATGTAATTATGCATTTTTAAATGCTGTTTTATAAACAAGTAATTATATGAATCATTTAAATTGTCATTGTTGATATTTAACAGTGTGAAAATGACTACATAGTAATTATATATGCATGTATTTTAAAAAGCATATAAATCTTGAATTTTTCGCAAATTAGACTGATAGTCTATAAAAAATTTCCTGTTAATTTTGTGATAGTTGTGCATGGTGAAAATTAAATTGAAATCAGATATGGAAATTAATACAGTATTTATCCACTAAATGACAAATTCCGCCACCTAGCTTTGCTTTAAAAATTAATAAATTCGGGAACCACTTGGTTTGCTTTATGTGTCAAATTCAAATCTCAGATGCTTCCTGCGGAATCTTTTCAGGGTCACCTCTAAGTTTACTCTGGATTCATCAAACCAGAGTTTGCTTTTATTAGTTTTCTGTAAGGTTGAGTTTGGTTAGTACTGTATTTGAGTTTAGTTCATTTAATTGTTCTTAATGAGAAAAAAAAAACATGACAATAAGTTGCATTTTTAAATATGATGATGATTTTTCATCTCATGTTAATCTTCCTGTTAGAGTTGCTCCCAAAAAAATTCTACATTTAATAGGTCGACTGCTTGAAACTGAAATAGCAATAAATTGTGAAGCTAAAATTATATAATAGATTTTATAAATTTGGAAATGAAAATTAAAAGAAGCTGATGTTAGTGACCCATTGATACAGACATGATTGATCTAAATCTTTATCAGCTCATTTTGTTTGTTTGTTTTTTTCCATGTATTTTTCACACCCTTTTAAAAATTGAGCGTAAGATGTAGAATTTTGGGGTTGGCCTTGTTCTGTAGACCTGCAAAGTTTTTATGTTTAAATTCTGTCTGAATATTATGTTGTATTCCTTGGATTTTCTTTGGAAAAAAAGATTTTCTATGAAACATTTTCTGAATGTAAAGTGCACATATAAATTTCATATATACAAGACAACATTGTTCAATTCGTATGATAAAACACAAAGTTATATTTTAAAAATTTGGCACTGGAAAGAATGAATAGAAATGAGGATTTGTGCAGAACAAAAACTGTAACAGGTTTTTTTGTGTGTGTTATGTACAAACCGTTTATTTCTTCACTCTATTCTGCTCGGACAGCTCCACATTTTTTTTTTTTAGATTATCATTTTCCATAAACAGTAGAGCCAAAAGGTATATAGGATCATATCATGTTTTCACATTGATTTAGCTCTGAGAATGAATAAATTTTCCTGTATAATTATAAGAATTAATATTTGAGATGTATGGCATTATTGGTGTGTCTGATTTTTGTGGTACTCCTAAGAAGTTTCCGATTATATTGAGATGTATGATGCAACAGAGCTGTATCATTCTGTAAACATTTGTTATTCATTTTGTGTCGTCCTGTACTCTGATACTGAACTGCAGTAGCTGTCGAGTTGTATTGCTGTTCCTGTGATGCACATTTTTGCTTCAGAAGCATTTTGTATTTGTGTGTATATTTTGGTAACATCTACCCTATGATAGTAGATTTGTGATATTTTTTGTTAAGATTCAACTCCCTCGAGTCCAAGACTTTGGAATTTTCTTTTTGGATAGGAAGTCTATTTTATGATTATCTCCAATCTTTTGAAGGTGACCTAATACAACTAGTCAAGAATGCTTGTTTCTCCTAAGTATTAGTCTTCAGTTGGTTGCATTGCAGAATTTTAGCTTACCTGAGCCAAAGTTCAACTGAGCTTTTCTTACTAAAATTAGTCATCACTGTGTCCAAGTACATCTGATTTCTTCTGTTGGCGATTTTCAACCAGCTGAATTTGTTCAAATCATCTTTTGGGTAAAGGGTTATTTGTTTGTCAAAAAAGGCCATTTAAGGGAAGAGAAAGGGTGAGAAATAACCCCAATAGTTGAAACAATATAATTTGTATGCCCATACTGAAAACAAATGTCTTTTATATAATCTGAGAATGCATGTTTTAAAAACATAACCCAGGTTGTTTGATTAAGGTGAAAGTCACCAGAAGAAATACCATTAAGGGTTATAACTTTGTAGCAAAGATAATGTTCTCAATACTTCACAATAAAGTTCTGTGTGACGTCATGACTATAGTCATTTGAACAAGGTCAAAGTCGCTGAGAAAAAGTGTAAATATCTCAATCCAAATCTTTAGAGCAACCTTAATAGACAATCGTACTTCACACAAAGATTTTTTTGTGTGTTCTGTGTAAATCATGATCTTAGATGATGGATATATAATGTCAAGGTCACTGAGAAAAGAAATGTATTAATGTTAAGGTCACTGAGAAAAGAAGTGTATACTGTATACTCCTTGTACAGACCATCTTTTGTTTTGTTTTTTACGTAGAAGCATTTGACACTCTTGTGATTCCAATTATTTAAGTACTAGAAGGACAGCTAGTTCTTGTCAAAGATAACAAGATTAGATTTTTTCAATGTTTCCTGCTCCCAGGGCCTTATGGTGGGGTAAGGAAGCACTTGCATATTAATCTGGGTTATCATGAATTGGGAGAAGAGTCTTGAATGGGCATTGGGACTTGGGGGCTTGTGATGCTGAATAAAACAGAATTTCATTTCTTATTTACATGTTTGAATTCGTATGTTATCACCTTGATGATAAAAATGTTTTTAAAGATTGCATGTTCAGCAGTAAATTAGTATTTAACCTTCATAACTGATTGACATTTAAAGTTTTTTCATGCAATTCAGTAATTCATATGGTTAGTTTAAACAAAAAGAAAGTTCTTTATGAATGTATAAGCTTTTGCTATTTTACGGACAAATATCACACGAGAGAAAACTTAGTGAAGAATGGAGAGTTCAGAATATATGTACAATAGATTTTGAAATCGAGAACTTAAAAATTTACTTTACGTCGCAAAAAAATACAGCTCTAGTAGACAGTAACTGATGGGGAAAACTAATTAAAGCTAGATTTGTACTCTCAATATTCAAATCCGTGTTTAGGCTGTTTACTAACTAACTGGCTAGGCAGTGGTACTTAGAAAGACAAAAAAAAATGTTACTCGTATTTATTTTTCCTTTTATTGTTCAAAAGGAAGTCAGCCAATCATTGTATGTGTTATTTATCTTTAAACTTAGTGTCACATTAACAGTTGTGGAAATCTCTGTAATGACAGATGTTCACATAGTCTGCATCCTTAAACTTAGTGTCACAATAACAGTTGTGGAAATCTCTGTAATGACAGATGTTCACATAGTCTGCAGTTGTGGTTTTTATCCAAAGTATGGTTTTGAAAATGTCCTTGAATTGGAGATTAAAGATAGCAAATGCAGTAGTGAATGAAAAACATTGCATTATAAGTTTGTTTTATTCATCATCACCCATTTACAGAAATGGAGTCATTTGATTTTAGTGCAGAAAATATGTACATACCTAGATGGCATTAAAGTAATATGTAAATAATGAATATTTTTTTTATGTAGATATGTGAAATGCCCAAGTTTTGTATATTTTATGTTTGTCACCCAGTGACTGATTGAACAGCTTTGTATATATCAATATTTGTATTCAATTATTCAGCATACTAGCTCTATTTATGAGAAATAGGGCCAAACAATATTTAGCCTTTTTAAAACTTGTACAGATCTCCATATATATATATTTCTCTACAGCATGCCATTTTTTCTTTGTTTGCAATTTTGATTACAGCAATATTTCCTAACTTCGATTTTTTTTCATCAATATGACATTTTTCATGGGGGGTTTTTGTGTCAACTGATTGACCTTTAATCCACTTGGTGATAGTAGAATATTTCCTTATATGTTAGTAAATGTATGTTGTGTGCAAAAATCAAGAAAAAAAAAGTTGAAAAAAAAAAAGTTGAAAGAAGCTTATCAATTTGTCTAGTTCTTAAATCACTGTCTCACACCAAAAATAAATTCAGTTTGAGAACATTATACATGCAGGTATCACTGTTCATGACAAGTTTCTGTGTAATCCATGAGTACTTGAATCTGATATTTTTATATGTTGAAAGAGAGGATGTAAACCCTGTCTAAAGAGTAGAGTTTTATCATACAAGTTCCCAATGTTAAGCTCGGTGTATTTGAGCCTGTAAATCTCATTTTCACTTTATCAACTATTAGCGATGCTGGTGCATTTGGTTCACCCTAGCAGTGTTTTGCTCTTTTCAGTTTTATTATTCACTTCTGTGAATGTATGTAAAATGCCAATTTTTTTTTGTGCCTGTACTTTTGAAGTTGCTTGCAATTAAATTGCATCAGTATGTATAATATACATTGTGTTCACCATTCTTTCTTTAATGTATGAAATGAGGAACTCTAAAGTAAGATTGGGTAATTTGATCAAACAGCAGATCTAGAGGGGGTGTTAATTCTTGGGTTAGCACCTCCCCATTTGAAATATATTCACAAAAAGTTAATTTTGTACCATTTGGGGGGGGGGGGGGGGGGGTTGCAAACCTTTTTGGATGGAAAATGTACCATTTAAGGTTGCAACCCCTTTTAGAAATTGTGGATAGGCTGTACAAATGATCACATGAACAAGGGATCACATGAACAAGATAGACAATACAAGTGATCACATGAACAAGATAGACATTACAAGAGATCACATGAACAAGATAGGCAATACAGTGATAAAGTGAACAAGATAGATGATACAAGGGATCATGAATAAGGTTCATAGCACCTTGACCCTGTTCAAACAATCTTGGTTTAGGATGAGATGTTCTTAGCACATTAGCATCTTCAGCTTTCAAAGTTCTTACCTAAACCAAGTCATAAGTTTTATGCTCTCTCCCCTCCCTGACTGGGGAGGGGACATTTGTTTATGGCCTATCAGCAACTGAAACCTTAGTCACAACTTAATTTGGACTATGCATGATGGAGATTCCATACTTAGTGAACTGTAAAATCAATGACATTGTTGTAACTGCCCAAGGTCAAGGATGAGTGTTTCACAAATCCTGTGTGTGTACTTATCTTAACCTAATATCTAAAATTTGGCACAATCGAAGCAGCATGATGTACTATATGGCATCATTAAAGCACTTGATCTAGCTGTGTTCAATCAGCATGATGTACTATATGGCATCATTAAAGCACTTGATCTAGCTGTGTTCAATCAGCATGATGTACTATATGGCATCATTAAAGCACTTGATCTAGCTGTGTTCAATCAGCATGATGTACTATATGGCATCATTAAAGCACTTGATCTAGCTGTGTTCAATCAGCATGATGTACTATATGGCATCATTAAAGCACTTGATCTAGCTGTGTTCAATCAGCATGATGTACTATATGGCATCATTAAAGCACTTGATCTAGCTGTGTTCAATCAGCATGATGTACTATATGGCATCATTAAGCACTTGATCTAGCTGTGTTTAATCAGCATGATGTACTATATGGCATCATTAAGCACTTGATCTAGCTGTGTTCAATCAGCATGATGTACTATATGGCATCATTAAAGCACTTGATCTAGCTGTGTTCAATCAGCATGATGTACTATATGGCATCATTAAGCACTTGATCTAGCTGTGTTTAATATGGATGTGTAACGGGAAGGGAGAAAATGCAACAGACCAGACCGGGATTCGAACCCGGTGGCCAGTTAGCTCAGTTGGTAGAGCACCTGACTAGAGATTCAGGGGGCCCGGGTTTGAATCCCGGTCTGGTCCGTTGCATTTTCTCCCTTCCTGTTACATATATGAATAACGATTTTCATATTTTAACAAAATTGTTTTTAATCGCTCTTTCTTCACTGCCAAAGCCACCAAAATTCAAATCCTGCTTAAGTAAGTATACCATATAGCGGGTTTATTCCGCGGGTATAAAATTTGGTGATTTGCTGGCTCAAAGGTATGCTAATGATTTTAGCGGAATAAATTTTGGCAGACAGGGAAAAGTCGTCTCTTTTTCACATACTGAAGTCACAATTGGGTGCATGTTTGGCAAGTGAAATTTTGGCGGAAAGCTATCTAACTGCTAAAATAAGCCAAAATCATTAAACACGTTCCATACTAAACATCATGTAATGACATCATAGTTCAAGATAATTAAATATACAAAGCATGTATGTTGAAACTGAATGCATTGCATTACATGCATTGAAAGCAAATAGATAAGTTATAGTACAGCAGCTGTCAGAAAGAGACAGTGTATTGAAAATTTTGGGGTGCCATGTGATTTGTTTTGGTCCAATCGGATATCTTCAAACTTGTTTGAATTGGGATAAAGGAATATATATATATGAAATTCTTTAACAATCTTCTTGTCAAATTTCACAAGGTACAATATATAGAATAAATATCCAAGTATCCTCATGTAGTGTAGATTCAAGGTCGCACCATGACCTCCTAGGTCTTCACAAGGCCACAAGATTGGGTTCAAAGTGTCATACACAGGAATTATATGAAAATCTTCTCAAGGAATAGAAGGGTACAATATACTAAATTAATATTTTGAAAAGCTATCATCAAGCAGTATAGATTCAGTTTGTATGCACCATTTCTCTGGAGTATTGGTGAATGGTGAGCTAAATGGAATCCTAATTCTTCAAAAGTATTCTCAAGAACCACAGGGCCAAATAGTCAAAATGACACCAAAGCATCCTCCTGTATAGTAAACAGTGTGACCCTGGTGTTCAGGGCAGGGCCACCAACACTGCACATTGGAGAACACGGTAAAATTCTGTTGAAAACCATCTTCTTCTAAAGAACCTTTGTGATGCAATATGTCATATTAACATGCAAGATCGAGTCTCCTGTTGCAATGATTGAATTTCAAGCACTGCTCGGTGTTATGTGATCATTGGGGTTCCATGTTTTACATGGAAAAGTGCAACTGCTCAGGTAAATTATCCTTTCAGTAGTTTGTCAAAAAATATAATACATGTATGCTCATGTAGTGTACCACGTACTGTCCAATGAATGTGTTGGCCACAGTATTAGGAATCCAAAGATTGTATGTCATACCTTGCATCTGTAAGGGCGAGACAACTCGGGTGAGCCTTGTGTCCTTTGGGCCTTTACTTTATGAGAAATAACAAAGATACTCATCATACGTAGAAATTTTATTTTTCTCAAATGGTTTGTGTACAGAAATTATCGGTAATGTCTGCCGTAGTTGATAGAACAAAAACAAACATAGCAACTGTGTCATATTAAAGAAAACAGAAAAGTAAATTACATGATAATTGAAAAATACATGTATGTAGACACATACTAAGAGTATTTTTTAGGTAGACTGATGACTGCTAAATCTGATTATTTAAAGGGTATTTCTCTGTTTACATTATGAACTACAATTAGGAGGTACATATGCTAGTATTTTATACACATGTTATTTACTAATTTATACAGATAAACAAATCAGGTTTATTTCCTGTTTACACTGAAGTACAAGTCAATACATGTGATTATTGACAATATACTAGTGAGAGGTAGTACAGAAGTTATTTAACCCATAACCTTGACCTTGGTGATACATTACAAACTGGCCATGATGTCATGGATATGCTATATAAAGAGCTAGCTAGTAATAGTATTTCAATTTATCATTGCCTGTATCAGTGACAACACAACCCTAGTTCAATATATTCAACATTACATTCATTCAAGGTAAAGCAAGAGAATAAAATTAATACCCAGGATAAGATTTTGTTACATTGTGATCTGACCTTGACACAAGATCTTGCCATCCAGAGCACAATACAGGGAACTCATTCTGACAAGAGATCCACATACTGAGAATGTGTCCAAGCACAATAAAGGGAATTAACTCATTCTGACAAGAGAATGTGTCCAAGCACAATAAAGGGAATTAACTCATTCTGACAAGAGATCCACATACTAAGAATTGTGTCATAGCACTAGGAATGACCTTCATTAAAATTCTGAAATGGTGTCCAAAATATGTGATTTAGAGTTCAAATGACAACATTTCAACCCAGATACAATTTCAACAGAGCCACTCACTTTAAGGTAAATATAGACAATAGATTTATATACACAGATGAAAATGATACTTTTAAAAGTATGTACAATAGTATATTTGCCTATGAAATTTATAAAAGTACAAAATGGTATTAAAATTCAGTCCAATTCTATGTACAAGTGTAGAAAAAAATTCCACAAAAATTGGAAGCACCTATTGGGAGCAAAAAACAGTGCATCCCACTTTTGACCAAAATCTTGTGATTGATGGCTATGATATGACATTGACAATAATTTGCATATCAATTTGGTGCTCTCTTGACACCTCACATGGCTGATTCTGACTTAACCACATGAAAATTCTGCATTCACATGATATAAGGAGCATGCTGTATGCAAGTGGTCAGTGCCAAGGAATCAAATCTACCACAAATATTTAAAGTTGACATCTTTGTTGCTACAAACACTACTGTTCTGACAACAATTCTAATGACATATCCAATCTTTAACATCATACATGACATTTCTGACCTTTTTTTTCTAAAACTAATTTTTCATCTCCTCCATATGACGAGTTTTTGTAAAATTTCTGGAAAAGGTTTAAATTTTACATTGTTATAATAAAATCACTACATTTCGTATATTGGCTCGGGTAGGTCAGTGGTTAGATCACCTAACTAGTAATAAATGGGTCCAAGGTTCAATCTCTGGTTGATCCAAAGATTTTTCTTTCCCTTTTTGCTACAGTAATTTCAAATTAGTGATTTTCATTTCATATATACAACTTTCTGTTATACATAAGAGTTTACTTTACATTTTACTTGCCACAATCAGGAACTATCAAAAATATCCTAAATCCTTAAGTTTTTTAATACAAAAAGATTGGATGCATGTGAACCTGAAATGTCATGAAAAATTATACGTAATCGAGAAACGTCGCAATATATATCTTTAACCCTGGGATCATGAACCATTTTAAGCTTTAGTGAAACTCCGCAGATTAATCCACACTAACACCATACAGTAACCAAATAGTCCCACATAAAAGTTCTGTCAAATTATGTAACATGTTGTTATCACAAATTTCATGTTTCAGATATCTACCAGTTGTTAAAAAGCAGACTGAGTTTGTTTTACGATCGTGAGGCCATGTTTCATGTGATCAATGAATGGATGATACAAATATCACGAAGATGCACGAGAATACTGCAATGTAACATTTTTCTTGCACCAATATTCGATATATATAGGAAATTTAAACTGAAAATTGAAAGTTTGCATGTAATGATGACCTTGGTAACGATTATAAAGCTAGCACATAAAATTTAAAATTCATTACACATAAAAACACATTGACTTCAGAAAGTAATGCTGCTTATAAGAACACGGAACGAGGTGTCATTAATATGTGTTACGTGGTAAAACAAAGAGATGTTCCTAGTTGTAGCAGCAGAAAGTGAACATTGAAACAACGCTGTTTCATATAGCAGCAAAGCTGAATAAAACATACTGAATTCTGAAAGTCATTTTAAAAGTAGCACTTCAAATCTTGTCTACATGTGAACAATAAGGCGAGGGTTAAATTATATTCTCTCCAAATTATTCTTGAAAACCCCTCTTAACGATTATCTCTTTTTTACCTATCTTTTAAGAAACTGAAATGAAAATAATTCAACTGAAATTCAAAAGTGTTAAAAGCATACGACAATAAACATAAATGTCATTACAACACATAGTATTGACCTATTTACATGATACCAAAAACATGCCAAAATGAAATACCCGTTATTATTGATCAGCTGCATGAACCTATAATCTTTAATGATAAAACAACAAAAATCGTAGGCAGGCAATTTTTAACAATATATCCTGAGTGATAAAGTACAAGGCATTTTTAAAAAAAAAAAATGATGGGAACTGTGAAGGCAGGAATGTAAATCCACGATAAAATTGTAACAGGGAGGTCAAATCAACAGAGCAATGTTAAAAAGGTTAGTCTGTAAACAGCAATTAACAAGAGAACCATGAACAGTGCAAAATATGCCCGAGATGGTTTCAAATTTTGATCTTTAATAGTACTATAAGATTTGTTGTGGAAAGGAACAAAACATAGTATAGCTATTTCAGTAATATAGAATAGCAACTTGACAATTGTTATCTGGCCTTCAACTGTCAAACAGCCATTATTCCCTTTCCACAGGAAATAGGTCAATTTGATGACTGTGGACCTAAGGGAATGCATCTTATATAACAGCCCGGCACAAGTTTTACTATACTTATCTTACTAAAAATAATTCTGACTCAAGAATTTCATAAGTTTTAACTTAAGATACATTAACGCTTCTGTTTTACTAAATCAAATGTGTTCTCAAGTCCAGTTGTAATTAAAACTTCAGTGGTGACTGGGAGGTTTGTCTTTATTTTCTCTCAAAATATCCTGAAACAGCACAAGGGCAGTCATTCTATTTAAATGAAAGGAAAAAAATTCAGAAAAATATCTTAACTTAGGATAGCCTATATAAGGCTGTTGTAAAGTTACGATGATTTTTTAACATAACATATTTAAGTTAAGAAGTTTTAAAATTTGACCCCTAACCTCCGACTTTATTTACAATTTTCTTCACTCCATGAGGAATGAATGTGCTGAGTTTGAAGGCCTGAAACACGACTCACTCCCATACCTTTCCCTTAAGGATAATATTTACCGTGTTGGAAGATCCTGGACCATAACTTACAATGGTTTGTACCTTACACACAAGGTGTTTACAGACAGAAAAGACTAGACAAAGACGGATAAAGCCATACCACAGGTTTCATCTAAAGACAGGCATATTTAAATCATTCAATCATAGCTGCACTGTTGAATTTAAAATATCAAACTTAAATTCATACAACATACTTCACAAAATCTTAATTTGATATTTGATATAAAATAATTGTTAGCTTTATGCCCACAGTCCAAAGAATTTTTCACAAATTCGCTGTTTAATACATCACAATATCTTGTAGGCACATCAAAAAAAGCACCTGTTATTATATTTCTGTTGTCATCTTGTTGAGCATGAAACAGAACCAGACAGCAGAGACAGCTAGTTATATAGGTTAAACTTCCCAAGCACCTCTCTCTACACTAATGATGATATTACATTTTAAACATAATAGGCACCATGAATACGAGCTGTCTCCTGAACAATAAGATTCTGATTTCCATTCAGGTGGAGATAAGAAGAGACTTCTTTCCATATTTTCTCTTTCTGTAAAATTAAACACATGTATATGAGTGATTATCAATTTTTCAACTGTTCCTTTAACAAGAACACCCACATTTTTTTATTACCCTAAATCATTATCTAGTAACAGCTCAAGAAACTTTATTGTAATACATTTGTCCTAACAAACAAACCAGGAATTTATGTCCTCAGCTATATGGGTTGATGAGACTCAGTGGCAAATTTGACGTTAAAAATGACCCTGCCTTTTAGCAGTCACATAACATTGACCTTGGCTTTTAGCAGTCACATAACATTGACCTTGACTTTTAGCAGTCACATGACATTGACCTTGGCTTTTTGGGTCATCAAGTACAAAGTCTCTATCTTGTGTAACAGGAGGGGAGAAAATGCAACGGACCAGACCGGGATTCGAACCCGGGCCCCCTGAATCTCTAGTCAGGTGCTCTACCAACTGAGCTATCTGGCCACCGGCGATCGAACCCGGATGACCGCTACATTCCTCCCTCCTTAAATGTCTTCACACCTGAAGACATCAACCCAGGATCTTTACCCCCTGGCAGGCATTTTCACCTGCCAGTTCCAGGGGCTGGTCTACGGCACCAAATGTGACAGGAGGGGAGAAAATGCAACGGACCAGAGCGGGATTCGAACCCGGGCCCCCTGAATCTCTAGTCAGGTGCTCTACCAACTGAGCTATCTGGCCACCGGCGATCGAACCCAGCTGACCGCTACACTTGCATAATCTAAATTTAAGACCTGGGTTAAAGTTGCAGGCGAACAAAATCACAAGCAGACAAAAACTGATAAGCCTCAGATCTTTCATCTTGGGGGATAAAAAAGAGGAGAAAATACATGTATATTATAGATGGGGATTTAAAATTTTCTTTATTCTAACTTGCATTCATAAAGGGTTTATACAACTTAAAAACCTTGACCACAGATCTTTTAATAAAGCCACAGTTTTTGCTTCTGCTCAAGATATTTTTAACATACCTCTGGTAACGGATAGATGCACACCAGGGGAGCACCTGCCCTGTTCAGTGGATGAATATATCTATACCTAAAAGCAATCATAAACTTACATTAACAATTTTGGAATCCAGGTTATCTGGGACATGGTAGTGTATGTTCCAGACCTCCGACTCTCTCCAGGCATTGTCTGTGTTACAGGGGTCATCCATGTATCCCTTGTAAATTATCCCAGAAGTGAACCCAGTAAAGGGTCCCGGGTGGGGCTCCACAAATTGCTGAAAGAACTGAAAAATAGAATGTAACAAATCCTATGTATATGTTCTATGATTTAACAGATGGTGTCCACTTTAATCTGTCCCTGTGACAGTTAAAAATACTCCTTCAACAAGAAGACAACATAGCTCGCCGGGAAGCACGACTCTATTTAACCTATCCCTTTAGTTCAAAAGGTAATTTTTTTTGAAAAATAGGTCAAAGTTCAAGGTTACTTGGTCAAAAGTTTTTATACCATATCAAAGGCCTGGTCATAAGACATCTGAATATGAAATATCAAATCCGTATCCTCTTGGTTCAAAAGATATAGCCAAGGTTAATGTTTTAGAAAAGTAGGTCAAAGTCCAAGGTCAACAGTTCTGGTAACAAAAGAAATGTCTTCTAATGAGGCATCTATATTTGAAACATAAAAGCCCTATCACTCTTGGTTCAAAATATATAACCATGCAAGGATAAAAATTTTGAACAGTAGGTCAAAGTTCAAGACAAAGGTCATTAGGTCAAATGTCTTCTACCAAAAAAGCCTCTTCATGAGGCATTTATATCTGAAATATCAAACCCCCCTATTCCTTGGTTCAAAAGATATAGCCCAGGCTAAATTTTTTAAAAGTTAGGTCAAAGTCCACAGTAAAGGTCACCAGGTCAAAAGTCTTGGTACCAAAACAAAGGTCTCTTCATGAGGCATCTATATGTAAAATATCAAACCCCTATCCACCTTGGTTTAAAAGATATAGCAGAGGTTAATGTCTTTTCCTTAAAGTGTGATGTCGATGCCAGGGTCATCACAATAGCTCTCTGGACAGTCGTCCCAGCGAGCTAAAAAGTATCACACACGTATTGCGTACAAGTAAGTAAATGTGACATCATCAGATGACAGACGGACACGCAGACGATGAACATACTGATCAGAAAATAGCACGTCGAGCTTTCAGCTCTGATGAATTAAGAAACAAAATTAATTAAAACGCATGTACAAATTAGAAGGAAATTCCTCACCTCAACCATTTGGTTTTCTGACATTTCTTCATTGATTTGGACCTCTTTCTGACCGAACACCTTACTCATGAATTTCTTGCACACAGCTGAATAAAGTGACAGGTGTCCATACTCTTTTCCCTACAAATGGTGAAAAATATTTAATACTTTTGTAAACAATGCAAATGGTGAAAATAATACTATAAAAGTCATTTTTATAAACAAGTGAGGTAAATTCCCCTACAAATGGTGAAAATGATACTATTAAACTCATTTTTATAAACAACTGAAATATTGTCCAGTCATAAGCAAGTTTTGTGCAAAGTATGAGACAATCTTCAGGAGTAAAAAGTATAACTGAAGATGTAGTGTATTTTCAGCTTATGTTCCATAGAGCCCCACCTTAAGGTTAGAACTACTAATCCAGTAGTATGAATTTCACAATTTTGGTAGAAGCCTCCATGTTCATAATCACTACACAACCAGTTCTTGAGATTGATATTCAGTAGATAGACCCATGGACCATGAATTTCACAATTTCAGTAAAAGCCAACTATGCACCTAGTTTGTTTCCGAGATGTTCAGGAATACAGAGGAATTTTAAACACTTGAAGCATTTTCACTATATGGCCCATACATGTACATAGCCATGCCCTAGGGTGTAAAACCCCTGACACGAGGGCTATGAATCTCATAATCTCACAATTTTATTGAGGTCTCCATGCTCAATTCAACTGTACACCTCATTTGTTTCCTAACATGTTCAGGAATAGAAAAAAC